>NW_027419061.1:0-163895 GCF_009905375.1 Apium graveolens
TTGAAAATTTCCGCCCTTATGGAATCCAATCCTCTTTACATTCCAATCTTGTGAATTTCCGGCTGCAGACTTTGCTCCATAAAATGGAACCTTTCTCTTCTTGTTATCCCTTTCCTTTCTTGACTGCATCCCATTATTCTCAATCAGAGTAGCTTTCTATACTACGCATGCATAAGTATCAAGCTCAAACATAGCCACTCTATCTCTGATCCAAGGCTCTAATCCTTGTTGAAATCTCTTTGCTTTTTCCTCCTCACTGCTGGTATACTTTGTCATAAACCTTGACAATTCTGTGAACTTCTTCTCATACTCCAGTACAGACATATTCCCTTGCTTCAATTCAAGAAATTTAAGCTCCATCTTATTCTGCATGTACTTAGGGTAATACTTTTCCAGAAATAACTTCTTAAATCTTTCCCAAGAAACTTGCTGATTTGCTTCCATAGCTTTTACTGATTCCCACCAATAGATGACTTTGCCCTTCAAGAAGTAAGTAGCATATGGTGTCTTCTGATCTTCCCCTAACTGTACCAACTCAAAAGCCCTTTCCATTTCCTTAATCCATGTGTTAGCTATTATTGGATCAGTGGTATCATGAAATGTAGCTGGGTTCACATTCTGAAAAGCCTTGAAAGTAACAACTTATCGAGGTGGTACTGGTGGATCAGGTGGTTAGTGTGGTTCACGGTTATCTTGGTTTTCAAATCGTTGTTGAAGAGTTAGTTGTTGTTGAGCTATAGCGTTTGTTTGTTGTTGTAAGGTTTCCAGTAATCGAAGAATATTGGATCTGTGGTAGATGTGGTTGTTGGGTTCTTCTTTTTGGGTGGCATGATCCTGAAATAAGAGTTACGTCAAAACAGGTATGAATAATGAAATAATTCGAGGGTGTCGCATGGCATTCTTATTTACATATGAGGTCAAGTTTCAAATTAAACAAATATGGTGATGCATATAAAGGCGTAAGATAACAGTTGAAAGCAAATAGAACGATAGTGCATAATAATTGAAATTTAAAGGTAACAATACATCAAGATTAGGATAAAGTCTGATTCTAGGAATAACATGCTTATTTAAAGGAAACAATTGGGAATTCTACAAAGTCTGATAATACAACAACATGAAAGGTAGATAATGGAAAGAACTAAGGCTCCACTCCATCGGAACGGGGCTTGGTAGTCTTCTCCTCTCGAAGCGTCTTCACAATGCTCTGGAACTCATCCGCCACCATCTGGATGATATACTGACTGGTACGGTCTCGGTGTGATGGCATTTCCTCAAGCTTAGTGTTGACGTACTGAACCAAAGTCTCAAGTCTCACAGTCATCTGCTCCTTAGGCTTCCCTTCATAGTTTCGGCTGTCCGGATACACGTTCTTCAATCGGTCTATTAGTCGGTCATACTTGCCCTGAAGCATGCCAAACTCGCGCCTCAACTCAGCATACACGGAGAAAGCAATAGTACCGTCCGACCCATAGGATGATGAGGAGTGCGCCCTTTGCTGACAAACCAATAAGAGGAGTATTAATAATAAATTTACTTAACCTACTCTCTCACATATTATCTATAACCTATACATATTTCCTATAACCTATTTGGGCTGTCCAGGGACTCTAAAACCGTAGCTCTGATACCAAAACCTGTCACACCCCCCAACTTAACAATACATAATATATAACTATTACAATATTTAAAAGAAAGTAAATACAACTGAATCCAAGATCTTACAGTTTAGGGCTTGGAACAGCCCAACACTACTAACTATTACAAATGGTTTTAATATCGAGTCCTTACACAAAACTATCTCTTATTCTACCTGAGCTCGGACATACGCATCGGCATCACAAGTTTTACGTGTTGTCTACTTGAATCTAACCATAGCTGCTAGCTGTAATATCAGGGTTAAAGAAAGTAGTGAGCCAAATGCTCAACAAGTGCTAAACAATACGATATAAAACATAAATCGAGATATATATTAAAGAATGACAATGTGAAGATATAAGTAATAATAACAAGAGATGAACTTTTGGGTGATGGCATCATTTTCTTGAATAAAAACTTTTTCAAAATTATATCTTAATCAAAATCCATTTTATGACGCTACGGATTACAGCCGGTGATCAGCCGCGAAGTAATCCCGAACCTCGCTGGGTTCTAAAACATTAATGGGATCCCTAGGCAACTTTTAATCCTACAATATCAGTTTGGAAAGGACTTGCGTCTCAGTCCAGATCCACTATTTAAAGAAAACATTTATCCCCCTATGGGATTGAAAATCCAAATTTTAATCATTTCAAAAACTGATGCCGATTGATAATAAAATTTCTTAAACAGTAAACATCTTTATCAAGGGATTGTAGATTGACTTGAAACACTGGAATTATGTTCACTAAATCTTAGGGCCATGATCCACTAGACTTTACTCTATCAGGGTAATTGAAAGGTTTCCATTTACAAGAATTTTGACAAGGAGATTTAGTAGAGTTATTGGATAATATGAAAGAGTAATGCCAAACTAGGCTTAAAGCAATGGTTTTAGACAAAGTATAGGTATTAGAACATCAAGAAGATAAGCATTACTGGTTACAAGTATGATAGAGGTGTTAAGATATAAAGAAAGTGATCATTAGCTTAAGGTATATCGGGATGTCAAGCTTTAGGGTAAGGATAGGGTTATTAAACAATCGTGAATGACTTTAAAGAATATATGGCTTTTAGGTATCAAGATAAAGTTTCTATCGGGGTTCTTACAAGAGTTAAATCAAGCATCAGGGTGTAAAATCAAGATTTCTCAGTAATCAATATCATGTTAATCAAAAAGATCAATCAGGTATCATAACAATTCTCTATTTTTTCATGGCATCCCGATTACTTTGGTATACTAGCATGGTATGATTTTGATCTACTTGCAATAAGTACTTGAGGGTTCATGGCATTTCTATATAATACGAAGATAGATTTGAGAATCACTTGGTCCAGGTATAACAAGGTAAATCAGGATACTCGCATCATATATATAAGAACTAGTTATCACACATTCGCAGTGTAAACTAAAAAGTAGGTTGAATCACTTGCCTTGAGAAAGCTGGACCGGACTGGACTGGAAAGTAGGAGCAACTGGAAGCTTTACTCGACCTTTATGGCAAGTTTACCCTCGTCTCGAGATCCTACACAATTAATAATAACCTCATTATAATATATTCTAACTAACACAACCTATTCACAACCCGAAATTAAACATGAATGGCACTTAGGCCTATATGCACGCAATTTATAATTACCTTATAAACATAATAGTACACATAGCCACATATACTCACATTCCATATTTTAAATACCAAACAATATCATACACACACCATATTACAACACTAGGATTGGATGATCTCGTTCCACAACTTAAGTCACTTGATCGCTAAACTAGACAAAGTCTCCAAATTTTGGCCTCCTAACTCGATGTGCCTTTACTAAACTATCCAAAACCTATTGACCCTCACTTGGGCCTTTCACTCTACTGGATTTATGCTATCTTGCAACTATTGTGGTCAACCTAGGCCTCACTCATAAATGCTCTAAAACAATGTGGTAAGTGAAGGTGCTTACTAAGGTAAATTTCAGAATGACATCTATGGTTTCTTGAGTGTATTAGACACTCTTACACTAAAAGTTTACCTCCAAAACTTCTACACTAGACTCTTCTGATCATAAGGCAACTCCCAAACTTGATGTGGCTCAAGGGCCTAGCTTGGACTCCCTAGGCCTAATCTTAAAGCCTATGGTTCCCTTGTTTTTCTGGGCAGAAAAGGTCCTGACTTGAACTAACTTGTGACACATTATTCTAACTCAAATCCTATGAAATATGGCTAGAAAAACTCCTCTGACACTCCCTCTAACTAAGGCCCAACAGGGCCTAATAGGGCCTACCTATGACATGGTCAAAACTTCCTATTTTTAAGTTGCAACAAAACTGTCCCCTGCTGGAAAGATTTTGTGATTCCACTAGTGCACCTAACCAAACATTTTACAAACCTCCAACAACCACCTAAAACCTATTATATACTCCTAGTGCTAGCTTCTTGTGGCTTGAGCCTCAAAGTGCACAACAAATGCTAATTCAAAACTTCCCCATAAACTAGTGCATCAAATCTGGAAAAATGCAAACACTAATTAATCCCTTTCCACCTTGACTCCCACTTATTGACCAAACATCCAACCTTTACCAAAGAAAACCTAGTGCATAAACATCCTAAAATAGTGCCTCAATAGGAGTGGAGATCATCCATGCCCTAGAACACCAACATGCAAATAAAAATATAACATGCAACTCATGGAAAACACTTAACAAGATTTCGGCTAAAACATAGAGTTTAAATTCTTGTAAATTCGACTTGTACCTATTACTCAACCTTAATAATAATGAAATATATCTTATCTTAACTATTATTAAGAAATATATCATGGAAACAATCTATTTCAAGCACAAATAATTCGAATTTATAGATTTTTAAACATGAAAACATGATTTCGAGAAGAGTAGCATAGACAACATGGTTGATCATCATATTAACATCTTAAAACTAGCATGCATGGATAAACATGATTATATAGTAAAATTTCAGTAGCATGCAAAGGTTTTTTGAAAGCATGGTTTCTCCATAAAACACTTAGTTAAAACATATATAAAATATATCTCATAGAGAGCTCTTGAATACCCAAGAATCAAGAGTTTCTCTTTGGAGATCACACAAAAGCTACACATGCAACCATGAAACTTCCTCTCCCAAATCACAAAACTCTTGGGAAGTATATAAAACAAATGTAGGTGGAAGAATTACACTAGGGAAGATGAGAAATGGGATGGAAAAATGGAAGGGAGTGGGGGAGGGGGTTCTCGGCCGAGAGCAAGGAGAGGGAGGGGGAGGAGAGAAAAAGAGAGGTGAGTTGGAGTGTGGAGTGAGTGAAAATGATTTCTCATATTTTGTTTTTGCTTTTATGCCTTTGATTGACTAAAAGAAATGAGTGGAAATGAGAATGTACAAGAATACCCTCTAGCTAAAGTTAGGCCATTTTGAATGCAAGGTTAATGTGGTAATTTGGTTAACAACAAGTGAGTTAGTGGGGTTGGAAAGGTCTCCTTTGCCCTTTAATAGAATGGAAGAGTGATTTGCATGCAAGGGTTTCCATGTAATTTTCTAATTATAACAAATAAATTTTTAAAGATTTATTTGTATAGAATAAAATACAAGTTCAAAAATTATAAAATTTATACCATTAAATAACTTGGATTTTTTAGAAATTTTATAAGATCACTTTTGAAATTTGTGAATGAAATAACTTTTAAAAGAAAATTTTTCCAAGGTTTAGAATATTCCTTATAAATCAAAAATAAGGGAAATAAATAAACTTTTTCTTTGAAAAATCATATTCTACATAAACAATTTATAATGCAGAAATTTTCATTCACACAACGTACAATCATTAAGTATATTTACATTCGGCTCTAGTATTATACAAAGTTCACAAATAATTTTACACAAAATGTCGGTTGTAATATCGATAATTATTATAAAATTATTTTGAAGCCAGATTTGGCTAACCGAACCCTGTTTATTGTTTTAAAATTGATCCAATGACCCGTTTTGACTCCGAAAAATGTTTTAAAAATCATATTAAATACCCGAAAGACTGTTTATGACCCGAGACTTCCTTATAAATAAAATTTCATTGATTGTTTGACGTGTTATGTGTTATATGTCACTTGTTTCTTTGATTGTCATATAATGTGATCAGTGTTTACTTGTTTTTAGCATTACTTTTAATCCGTTAATCGGATTTGGGTGAAACGAAGGGTAGATGAAACCTTATGACGTCCATGTGACGATTAGAATAATGTGAGATTAATATTGATAGATACTTATGATACCTAGCAGAGTAGACAAGGCGTAGAAAATGGAAGCGGGTGATCAGAAAATAGAATCGATGCACAGAAAATACAACAGGTGATCAGTGAATAGAAGCAAGGCATAGAAAAGTAGACGAGTGGTTGTTGAATAAAGTCATTAGACCAGCACAAGTGAAGTTGGAATCGATTGTGATAAGGCAAGTACTTCTAAACCTTTCTCGAAATATGGTGCAAATATTTCTAAACTCTCTCGTGACATATTGTTAAGTATTCAAAATAGCTTTGTTTTATATTGTAAGTACTTTTGAATCATTCAGCCTTGAACTTGAGCCACATCATTTGATATTTGAGCCATAAGCCTTATTTTTTGTGAACCATTTCTTGTTGAATTACCAGATACTAACCCACACAAATACGATACTACCCCACAAATATATATTCATCATATACCAAACACTGGAACAGAATTGTTTAAACATATTGAAACTTTTATACTCAACCATACCCTGTGACACCAAAGAACTAAACCTTGTAAAATCATTGTTCATCTAATACCCGTTTCTCCTACAGGCTGAATGGTATTACCTATGTATACTTTGATATTCCCTCATGATACTCATGCATTGTACATGCTTTTATACAAATGTTTTATTGTTGTTGATTATGATATTGTTTTATTGAGTTATATTGTTTATCATATTGAACTGCTTTAGAATTGGATAGTTTCCTTCAGATGGACCAGATTCGTGGTCAGACCAGATTCGTGGTCGAATATAACACCCCCAAATCCGGGGTCGGGGATCCGGGTTGTCACGAGTTCCAATTCCCTTAACAACTCTTAATCTTAATAAACAACCAAACACTGCGTACTGTGACCCCATAATATACAAACACATACCACAAGTTATAGTCTCAAAGGTGAATACCAAAAATAACACAAGTCATTTTATTCCACAATTATAAGTCATTATACCTCAAAAGGGTTTCTGAATAAATTTACATTTCCTTGCCATTATAACAATTCATATAGATACATAAGTCTGGTGCATCAAAAGTTGGAAGCCTAGCCTATTGCTAATTCCTACCTCAGTTACAGCGGCATCAACGCTTCCAGAAAACGGTGGAACATTTCCTAACCGCTTGCGAATTGGAAGCTTGGTCCTGTTCATCTTTTCTATCTGTTATTGTGTGATGAAAGAAGAAAGCAAGGGTGAGCAACCAGCCCACCAAAATAATATGTATAATGATTAACAACATATGAGCATTCTCATCATAGTACTCATGAAACTCTTGGTCAAGCAGATATGAACCAAGTTTGATATCTTAACGCGACCAAGTCACAAAATATTCGGTATATATGTATATATATTTTTCAAAATCTTGGAAGTCCTCTTCCATGCATAATGTACACATAGTTCCAGTTTATAATTGTATAAAAATATCATCGCAAGGTGTTCTTATATATCTAACTACGTCTCAACGATTTTCTGAAAATCTTTGTTATACATAAGATAATCATTTACTAGATATAAGTTAAAAGATGAAGTTACAAGATACTCTAATATACTTATATCTTTTCCGAATACTACTTGAACTACCACCGTTCAAGTTATAATTAGTTTCAAAAGTTCATCACACAGATGAGACTACAAGATAAGACTTGAATAGATTCAATCTTTGAAATATTATTGAATGAAATGAAGTTACGAGATACTTAATTAAGTCCCGATATATATCCATATATATATATATATCTCATACATTTCCTGAAAACCTCTGTCACAAAAGTATGAACAGAGTTATAATATCCAATAAATTTGGAAAGAAAAGAATTTTGGCATAAACCCGATATCTTGTGCTGGATGGATGAATCCCCCACCGGTCATCACCCTGGCCGCATTAGGACCTTGTGCTGGACTGCCACCCGGCCTCTTACGCGTTGATGGACTGCCACCCAGCCACTTGCACTTTGATAGACCGTACCCCGGCCTGTCACTTATGTCGACTCAATTAGATGGACTTACTTCACGAACGTTGGGTAAGTAATCAATTCATTTATCAAAACAGCAACCTCGTTGCGAATATAAAATAAACCACAGAGCCGGATCCCTCAATTTTTAAGCGAGTATTTAAATCCCCTTCGAAAGGAAGATCTTAAATTTGAAAAGGAGTTTTGGCATCCGCTCTAACTTTTAAAATCATTTTGAAGACTCGAAAACATTTTTAAGAATGTTTGGAGTAATGCTGATCTAATAAAATAAATCAGTCGCGATATGTTAGAAATTATCTGAATATTATTATTTAAATAATATTCCCACAAAGGATAATCTTTATAAAAATAATTGAAGTAGAAATTTTAAAACTCATACTTGAAATGAATAATAAATAACCAAAGATATACTTATACGAGAGTACGATCTTTATTTGAATAATCGAAAATAAGTTTGATTATCGAAACATTATTCTTTAATAAAATAAAGAATATTATTTAATAAAAGAAGCGGAGTCATAAGCCCTCGAATGAATATTCAAAATAATATTCATTAAATAAAATAAAATTATCGAATAAATCTTATTCTATTAATAGTTTTGAAAACTATATCTATATATATATATATATATATTATACTCAGGAACATCGACTCCCGGTTTAGAAAATGTTCACCTTTGGGTCCCCTATACTAAGGGTATACGCAACTACTGCTTATCTCTAGCATAGATATTATGCAACTTATAAGCATTTGAATCAACAATTAGATATCAAGATTACGAAACAGGCATGCATATAAATATCATATCATATGGTCCAATATATCACAAGACTTTGCTAATAATAACCATGCACTTATCACAAGAGAATGCATATACATATATACGTCACCACAACAGTTATACGGGTAGAAAACTTGCCTGAGCGACTGGGGGTGGTAAAAGGCCTGGGGCGAGTCTGGTAACCTATAAACAACATATAAGTTGGAATTAAACCAAAGTCGCTTAAGAAACTAGACTTTAACCAATTAGACTCTAACGTTCGCTTACGGTCGCTTAACAATTTACATAAGTCGCTCGAGCACCCTCGGCTCCACCATTTTTAATAAATTTACGAATTTTAATGCGACGCTTTCTCGAATACCCTACCCACTGACCCTTTAACCTTACATAATTATTTCATGCTCCAAATAGTCATTTAAGGACCTTAACCAAGGTTTCAAAGTAAGGCGAGGGGAAATGGTTCGTCCGCGAAATGCCATTACTTAAAACGGTTGTTTCTCCTAAACCGTACATCGGATTCAAGCAAACCACATATCAAAACGAAGCTCGTAACATGAACTATCTAAACAATGCAATGGTCAGAATCTTACAGTGAGTTGACGGGTCCTGAAGTTAAGAACAAAAACAGTCTAAGGTAAATCGGGCATTACGACAGCTATGTTTACATGATTACCAAAGTTTAAACTACTCCAATCAACCCACAACCAACAATACAACCAAACTTCATCCAAGTCCTACTAAAGCAGTCCATAAGCTCATGTTTTATCCAACTTATTCAGCCACAACAAGAGCTACTAGCTATACTTAAGGTTCATTAACCAATAACCAAGATCTACAACTCAAACTCATTACAAATTCAACCAAACTCTAAATATACATGAATCATGCTTTCATGAACTATAACAAACAAAACCAAACCTAATACTCAAAGTAAAGTTAGGGTTTGGAGGGGTTATACCTTCCTTGGAGTGATTAGAGTAGCTAGGAAGCCTTAAGAAGCCTTGAGATAACTTAGGAATGCTTGGATCTTAAAGGAAATCAAAGAAAATAAAGTTAGTAATCTTGAAATCCCTATTCATCATCTTCTTACTTTAATTATTGGAAGAGATTCATGAAGAAATAGAAGCTTAAACTCCTAGGATATGCTTATCTAATCATAAGGGACCTTGGGTAATTACCTTGCAAATTAACAAGGCTAGAATCTTGATTTTTGGAATTTTTCTCCTTGAAATGATGAAGAAGTCGAGAGTAGATGTTCTTGGGAGAGTATTTTCTTTGTTGAATGTGTTTGTGGTGGAAAATGAAGTTAATGGGATATTTGGATGATTTGTTGGTTGATTAAAGTGAGGGGAGTATGACTAAGCATGACATCATCTTGGTGACTTCATCTTTTGCCACTTGTCATCACTTGGTGGTGGAAGCATCTTCTTATGCTAATCCTTGCTTAATTGCTTGGTTATAATCCTTAATTCGTGCACTAATCTCTCTTGCATTACTTGTCGTTTAATTGTTTTACGACTCGTTTATCGTTCGTTCTTGCTAATCGTTTGAGGGATCATATCGGGGATCTTATTACTTGGGTTCCCCTAACCCTTTCTCAATATTTTATATTCCTTTTTATGATCCTCTCTTAAAATCCTTGAATTTAAATCCTTTTTATCATGTTACCTTATACTCAATTCTTTTTGTATCTGGTGGAATTTTGGGAAAAATCAAAGTGTTCGAATTTGGATTCTGACGATCTTTACATACACTTATATACCATATAGAGTACTAATAAGATCTTAGAATATCAGTAAAAGAACCCCTACATAGTGTGACATGCAAAGTTTTCTTAATCAGCATAATTAGCAAAATAACTATTCATAAGGGTTACAAAAATTTCCAAAAATTGGGGTTATTACAGTCTCCGCTCCTTAAAAGGATTCCGTCCGGGAATCAGATAAAAATGAATAGGGATACTTTCTTAGCATTGCATTTTCTAACTCTCAAGTCAATTTTCCCACATTGTGGTTCTACCACCAACTCTGACTAGTTTGATAACCCTTCTCCGAAGCACTTGTCCCTTTTCGATCTATAACCCTTCCTGGTTGCTCCATATAGGTTATGTCTGGTTGCATGTCTATGCGGTCATACGCCCTTATTTATCTGGCATCCGAATTATACTTCCTTAATATTGATACGTGGAACACGTTATGAACTTGCTACATGTTCGGGGGTAGGGCTAGCTCATATGCTAACTTCCCAATACGTCTTAATATATCCAAGGGTCCAACAATTCGTGGGCTTAGCTTTCCTTTCTTTTTGAACCTCATCCATCCTTTACAAGGGAATACCTATAACAACACTAGGTCCCCTACTTCCTATTCTTTGTCCTTTCGCGTCAAATCAACATACTTCTTATGTCCATCTTGGGCTACTACCAGCCATCCTCTGATTAGATCTATTATATCCTTGGTCCTTTAGACTACTGCTGGTTCGAGCATCTTGCGCTCTACAACTTCATCCTAACATAAGGGAGATCGACATTGTCTTCCCTCAAGGATCTCATAAGACGACATCTCGATAATGACATATGATCTATTATCGTAAAGAAAACTCAATCCCCGTTAAGTGATCATTCCAAATTCTTTCAAGTTTATTGCACAGACTCTCATCATAGCTTCTAGCATTATAGCTTTTTCTTCTCAATAACATTCTTTTCCAGTTCATAATCGTTACTATCTTCCGTACAGAATACTATTCTAGATATACCTTTACTCGCTAGAGTTTTATAACCTTTTAATAATCGCGTCAACCTTAGTATCACGAACGCGTTAGAATCGGAATACCACCGTACTTGGTACCACTTCATCTCTAGTTGCCTCCATCTTTGAAAGCTTGGTCCTTCGTATAGAAGTAAAAGAATTTATTGAGAGATCGCTATGATCATGAACACTTGTTCTATTGCATAGTTAGTACAGAAGGTGGCCAGCCTTTAGTACTTGACAAGCAATTAAACAATATGCGATATCCTACTAGGCTTCTATCACACAGATAGATAGTCATTCGGCAATACCTCCCCTTCTGGAAGGGTTGTTCTTCTCAGCTTACATGCAATGAAAAGAAGAGAAAAGAACGAACTGAACAGAATTGTATATATGTAAAAATATACTGCCACAAAATATCTGGCTTGGAATCTACCTCTGAACTATAGAGGTTTGTCATAGGAGAACAGAACTTATATGTATATATATCAACATCAAGTATTATAGCATCGCATTTCACGCTCCTGAATATCTACTATTCCGTCCATCGTTCTATGGTCCCATGCTCTTGCTCGAGCTTATAAACAATCACCTTTGAAACTCCCTCGACATCGAAAATTGAATCTGGGATTTCATTCTAGACATCATCGTTATTAGAATTCTATGCTTGCATCCCAACCTTCCTCGTATAGTAATACGACCCTCTATTGATAAGAAGGAATAAATATTCAATAGGTAGATATTCGACTTAATTAGACCAGATTAGTGGTACTCAATCTCAACATCTAGTTTAATACAACTCTCACGGTTGTAATCGGCTCATTATTCAAAGAATCGTTAATGCATTACTATAGTCCACCACAGACCTACTATAGTCATTCGTTTTCCTTGGATCTTAATAGTTAATCATACGGAGTCCATTCCTGCCGTACCGAAATCTTCTAGAGAGAAAACATAATCGCCATTCCATGATTCATGAAGAACACTCCTGAACTTGGCGTACATATGACATGAAGCAGATAAAATTGCAGAAGAGTTTCAATAAAAAAAATGATAGCAGGTTAATACCATTCTTAATCATATGTCTATATTAGGAGACATGAAGCTCAAAGGTTCATTTAGTCCTTTCGTAACATGGTCCTGGCTTATCTCAAGATAGGACCTTCTAAGATAGATAGCCCTCTCACGGCGATTTTATGAACTAAATCTTTACCAAACTACTATTATGGTTGGGTATTACACAGTCATCAGAAGGAATGCCAATCTTCCATACTACAATATAACCTTCCCGGCTTTAACTATCATCACTGTATTCCTCTGGCACAAACGCCTATAATTCCTCTCTTATAGTTAGAGTGTCGACCACCTCATTGGCCTTTCCTGATAGTAATAGTTCCTTATAATCAATGTCCTTTGAACGATCTCCAACTAAATTTTCTACCTCATTTCCAATCACTGCTTGTGTGAAGATGCTCTTCCTTAAGCTTTGGCGAGAAAAAAATATCACCATTTTTTTTGCATAAGTTATTGCCTCAGTCTTTAGATGTGAACATTGTCACGACTGACTCTCGATCATACTTAGGACGTCTTTTATCTTGGGTCCTTCTTGCTTTAACAATTCTGACCTCCATTGGTCCAATCTATACTTCTTATGGTTTAACATGTGCCCTTAATTCCACCTTTAAAAAGGTACTTACATCCTTCCATGGATAAATCAAGTCATATATCCCTGATAAGGGTATCTTATTCAATCATTTCCACCTCGATATTCTATACCAAATTTCATAATAATATCCTTACCCAAAATGAGGTCAATCCATATGGCCTCCAAAAGACAATAACGGTTATCCACTTTTCTTTCCTGATTTGGTAATGATAACAGGGATGTTCTGGAAGATATTGGTCGTGTTCAACGTAAAATTCTTTTTACCAAATCCTCTTTTACTTTTGTTGTTTATCTCAACAGTCATCTCAATGTTGGGATATATGTTGTCTTGGTGTCTCCCTTTTGGGTATCAAGTCACAGGTGTTACATACACTTCACATTTTTGAAGGTTACTTCTTTCATCCAATTTCCTAATTTCTTACTTTCTTGTCTCCTCCGTCTATCCGCGTCTCATTATTTATCCTTCGAACTATCTCAAGGTTTCCTCGAATCCTCCCAATTTAAAGGGAATAAAATATATGTAACTCTTATACCTTCAACAATCAACTTTAACTCATAGTGAATTACCCTCATCCTGACGATTACATACTTTTCTATTTCTATTGCTACGAGTCTTTAGGGTTTCCTCATACCCAACTCCCTTATCATTCCTCAAACTGTATTGCCTTTTTATTTCTTTCCACTTCAGTCTCCCTTTATTTTCCTTTCTCTTACAATCATTTCATGAACCCACTAATCATTGACTTCAAACATCACGTCATTCTGGGATTCTTGTCCTCAGAATGAATCTTTACAACTTTTACAACTTAGATTCATAATTCATCATACTCGTCCACCTTTGTTCTTGCTCTAAAGCTTTTACACTATCTCTCTATCTTCCTTATCCTTTCACCAGTGGGTGGCCATTCTCCTAGGAAGGTAAGTGACAAAAACAGTTTTTTGCGCTTCATCAATCATTTAGAATCTCAAATTATTCCTCTATTTCCATTAGCCAGGCTCTTGCCTCAATTGGGTCAACTTGTTCCTTGGAACTCTGAGAGCTTAGCGACTTAAAGGTCCTGAAAGAATTTCCCACTACATTGTTTCCTCAGGGTGGTGTTTGGGGGTAAAAGTCTAAGTTCTGTTTAGACAGGTCCATGAATTTTTGTATAGGAGTACCGTCTTGGTGCTCCCTTCCTTGCTCGACTTATGTTTTCTCAGTCTAAAATATTTCTTCCTACTCCCCATAATCGGGGTCATCCTATATTTTAAAATCTTCATTTTCCACTTCATTATGTTCCGGGTCCCTTATATCTTAATTGCGACCTCCCTGATTATCACATACAGGGTTTGCCCCAAATCTTATTCTTCGTGGGGGCATAATGCTTGGAAAATTTTGGAAATCTCTTTATATTTGTCTTACTTACTTTGCTTAATTCTTTCCCTCGTTCAGTCCTTACATGATCGTAAATTATGAATTGTCAAGTTCTATAAACTTCATGACACTCTTAAGTGCTAATAGTACAATTAACAGTATGAACTTATCACAAACAAACTGATCTGAACTGAAAGGAACAAATATATACATAACCATTTGTTCGAGGGTACAACAACTGAACATATGAAAGAGAATTACATCATTTGGCCTGATCGCTTCTATCCCAAAAGTACTACCACAGATAATCATCTAGTCATTAAAAACTAATCATTCATAACTTAGGCTAATCCTCCAAAAGCGATGCTGCATGAAATCCTTATCTGATTGCTCAGACTCTGCACACTATTATGGATCAAAAAATGCGGGCATGCACGACATCCCTAACCTGCTCCATTAAGGCGGTGATGAGGTCTAAGATAGTCGCAAGTAGAGCTGGATCAATCTGACCCTCAAGATGGCCTCTAGCTGTAATTCGGGTGGTAGCCTCAATCCTTTCCATGCTATAAGCTAATCCTGCCGAAAGTACCCCGCCCTTAATTCTTGGTGCAGTAAGTCGGTCCAACAAATCACTTCTAACATTACGGGCCTCAAACATGCCACCCAAAGTCATATGATAATTGGCGATAAGAGAAGCCTGAGTGGTAGCATCTAGCAGTCCATGGGGTGCAGGTGGTGTAGACCCAGGAGATCCAAATGGATAACCAAGCACGGTATCAGGTGACAATGGTGGAGGAGATAAAGGTGGCATTTCCTCAGTAGGTGCTGGGCTCTGTACATGGGAGGGAACAGGAATTGGTGGAACCTCATTGTTATTCCTAGAGGACTAACAATGAGATTTACAGAAGGGGGGTTGAATGTAAATCTCAAAACTTTTTCAGGTTTTGAGAAGTTTATTAAAGCAGTGTGTTCTAGATGAACAAGTGTATGAATTGCTTTGAGCTAATGCAGACAGATATATATTCAAACACAAAATGTAAAGAACACAACAAACTTTAAAAACTTTTCTGGTGGATTTGTTGTTCCACCAGAGATGGTATATTAGAAAATCTGTGTTCAACAATGTTGATCACAGCTGCATCCTAGTACAAACTAGATGAATTTTCTCTCAAGATATTTCTTAACAGCTCTGGAAAATCTCTCTCTAATTACTAGCTTCTTCTTGGTTTATATATTACCAAGTGTACAAGTGAAAAACAATATAAAATTACAATAGTAAAATAAGTTCTTCACTTGCTTCTTTTCCTGTTCACTCAAGTACTTTGTTGACTATTGCATCTTTGTACTAAAGAAGAATGGCTGCTTTTTCTGTTGATCCTGAAATTCGGCTACCACATCTCACTTTTCTCTGTCAACCCATGTGCCTCTGTTTGTAGGTACAACTACCACTTATCAACGGGTAATTAGCAGAACATCCGTTGAAGCTTTCATCCGTTGATGACTTCATCCGTTGAAGGATGTTATCCGTTGAAGCTTTCATCCGTTGATGCATTTATCCGTTGATGCTCTCATCCGTTGAAGGATGTTATCCGTTGAAGCTTTAGAGACATCCGTTGAAGCTTAGCTTCTCATCCGTTGAAGGTCTTTAAGTCATCCGTTGATACCACTTCATTTATACAAAATTACAAGGCATGAAATATTTACAATTGGCCTTCCTATCTGCATATCATCTAGTAGTCAACATGACTTATAGTTTCTCTCAACTTCTAAGAATTACATTTTAAATACAGAGACTGAAATATGCTACAATACTAGACTTATTTCTAAGTAAAGCTACACCATCAACGGATAGCCAAAGTGGTCTTATCCGTTGAGGCTACTGACACTAAATTTCTACTTAAGTGTTTTGTTAAACATATCATCAAACTAATGCACATATATTCCTAACAATCTCCCCCTATTTATGTCTATAAGAACTATAGGCATAAATTCAGGGTTAACTTGATGATAACAAAACACTTAACAAATATTTGAATTGAAACTAAGTAGAAATATAAAAAGTGCTGCAAAAGTGTATGTACTAGGAGGTAATTGAAGATTTACAGTATTTCCAAGGGTGCTCCTTTAGCCTGAGCAAATCATCATTTTCTTCTTTGTTCCCTGGTTTTCTTCCCTAGCCCTTTGTCATTTTCCTTAAATTGGAGTTGGAGTTGTCTGAAGAATTCAGCTTCATCTTCATCACTGATATCCAACTTAGATTGCATTTCCTTGAGAGTTTCATTGCTGGCAATCTTGAGTTGGTCTTCAAGTCTGAAAAATCTTCTGACTCCTTTGTCATCTCTAAATTCCATCAACCAATGAGGTGATTTGTGAATTTTAGTTCCCCTTTCTTGTATGAGTAAGGTTCTGGGCAAAGCATTTGGTTCCCTCCAAGTCTTCCTTATGTTGGCAATCTTGTTGAGAATTTCAGTCTTGGCTGTTCTGGTAAAGCCAGAATCCTTTTTGATGGCTGAAAAGACTCTGATCAAGGTAGAGTAGCCTTCATTTAGAATCCTGTAGAGAGGCCATGTTCTTTCCCCAGCTCCCTTATATCTGAAAACCAATCTCTCTGGTAGCTGTCTGTAGGCAGCTATTCCCCTTACTTCCTCCAGCTCATCCAGATAGAGATTAATGTCTGAAGCTTCTTTTATGTCACAGATGTGAACATAATCATCTTTAGAAATGGGTGGCTTAGGGTTAGGTTTTTGTTTTTGAGTGAATTTCTTAGAGGTTAGGGGAGGTGTAGATTTAGATTTTCTTTTCTGTTTCTTTGGTAGTGGTAGAGTGGTTAAAAAGGTAGGCAATGTGATGTTGTCCCAATCAATAGGTTCCTCTTTTGGAATGATTGGTTCACCATGGATATTTATAGAGGGATCAGCAACAAAAGGTTTAGGTATGGAAGGTAGTGGTTTAGATATAGATTTGGTATCTTCAGGGTTATCTTCACTCCTTCTGTGTGCCTTGGCCTTTCTTCTGTTTCCCTTCTGCCATTCCTCTCTTTCTTCCATATTTTCACCAAATATGCTCCCAAGAACCTCATCTAAGTTAGCAATCTTTTCTTCACCCCTGACTTCAATTCCTTTCATTTCTTCAACTTGGCTTGACTTTAGCTGTTTTTCAAGCTTTGCTTGTGCTCTTTTGTCAGCCTTGAGTTTTACAGCTTCTTTCTTCAACCTTCTGGTTTCTTCCCTTTTGGCCTTTAGAAATTTGGGATGTCCTTGCATCACACAGATACTCTTTCCCTCTCTATAGATAAAGGCCATGTCCATTCTCTCACCCTTGTCCTTGGTCTCCTTCTTCTTTATGATGCTTGCACTTAGAACTTTGTCTCCATCAGGTTTTGGAAGAGGAAAGTCTACTTCCTGCATCTGAGCAAAGTCTAGGGGATTCTTTGTGGAGTCCATACTGGATCTAGTGTTAGGCTTTAGAACCATAGGTTTTAAATTCTTGAAAGAAGTCTCTCCAACCTTATTTCTCCCTACTGGCTTGAGCTCCATGTTGATTGGTTCAATCTTTGTGCTAAATTTCACAGATGTTGATTTATTTTGTGTAGAACCAAACACCAATTGCAACCTTTCATCAATTCTCCTCCATTGTTCTTTCATTTGTATTTCAGCTGCTGCTAGCTGAATCAAATCAATTCCATCAGGTTTTCCCTTGATTTGAATGATTGGAGAGGTAGTGATGGCAGGAACTAGCACTTTAGATATCTGAATCTTTGTAGAGGGCTCTCCTTCCCCTTCCCTTTTACTCTCCCCCTTTTTGTTATCATCAAGGAGAGGGGTCAAGCCCTGTGCTTTTGCCAGCTGCATTAGGAGATTGGTTTGAGATTGTTGGTTGAGAAGAAGGGTGGCCACAGAGTCTTCAATTCCTTGAACTCTGTCTTCCAACTTGGCCAGCCTTTGTTCAGTAACTGATTCCTTTTTCAATCTCGAAACCAAGTCCTGCAAAGTACCATAGGGCATGACTGAATCCAATTTTTCTGAAGTGAAGGATTTCAAGTCAGCAATATCTTTCCTGAGATCATCCAGACTCATATTTTGCTTTACTTTCTGCAACTTCATGAGATGCAGTGAGTCCAGGTGAGCTTGGAGGATAGCCTTGATATTTGCATTTGAAGTGTTCTGAATGGCCTGTTGAATAGTGATGATTTGTTTGACCAAGTGGACATTGAATTCACCTGTTCTATGCTCCTTAGTCAGGGCCCATTCAGGTAGATTAGGAATGGAACTAGGGTCTTCATCTCCCCCTATGTTCATGCTTCCATCAGAAGAAATAGAGTCATCATCATCAGAATTTACTCCAAATTCCTCAGATGGCTCACCAGCTGTAGAAGGCATCCTGTTAATAGCAGCTTTATCCCTTTGAAGAGATTCTGTTGAGTGCACTAGATGTAGTGTCCTTTCTGCCTCCTCATTGCCCTGAGCAGCCAACAGTTGATAGGCTGTCACAGGATGAGTAAAAGTGTCAGCATCCAAGGAAATGTTATCAATTACAGCTTTGTAATGTTGCTGAAATTGTCTTTCCTTTTCAGCATCATCCACAATCATTGACTCATGAGCAATGGCTGGTTCCACCCTTGTATCAACTGTACCTGCTTTTCTCTCTTTTTCTCTATGTTCTTGCATCAGGGGCTCCCCCTGGCTCACACATCTCACTCCCTCACCTTCATTTTCTAAGGTGGTACTCCACTCACTGACTTTTGCCATGCTGGAAGAAATAGCATGCATTTTTGTGCTCTCAATCTCTCCTTTTGCCTGGGAGCAACCCAGCCTCTCACTCAAATTTTCACTCCCTGCCCTCAATCCTAAAAGTGATTGCACAGTATTCATGTCTTCTACACTTGGAATCATTTCAGTTATTTGTGTAGAGACTATCAACGGATGTGGAATATCCGTTGAAGTTGAAACTGTTGTTATCAACGGATAACTGCTGTTAAGCTTATCCGTTGAAGAGCAACCACTTGTCAACGGATGAGTGATATCCGTTGAAGAAGGAAAAGAAGATGAAATTGAAAGTGATATAACTGTTGAATCTGTATAGATTGATTTGATATGTGTTGATACAGATCCTTCAATTATATCTGAAAGAATTTGCGGGTGATCCAACAAATCATCTAAAAGATGATGATCACCTGTATTTGAGTGGGGCTCCTCCCTGAGTTGTAAAGAGGGAGAATCAGGAATTGATGGGAATAACATATCCACATCCAGAGATGGTGATGAAGTGTTTGGTGATTGATGTGTGATTATTGTGAGAGAATGGGGCTGTGACTCCACATTTATTGGAGTCACATCAAACTGAGTTTGAGAAGGCACAGAGACAGATGGATGTATCTGTGCAGTGTGTGCACCCTGTGTAGAAGAATGGGTTCTAGCCTTCTTTCTTCTAATAAAAGCTTTTGTAGGTGAGTGTTTGGCTTTAGTGTCCCTCCCTCTTTTGTTCTGTGTTCCTGGTTGGGAACTCTTTTCAATAGTAACATCCTTTTGGGAGGATGCTACTAGGGATGTGCTAGAAACCTTTTCAACCACCACAGCTTTTTGAGAAACTGGGGCTTGGCTAGCTTGGGAAGCACTCAACTCTCCTTCCTTATCCTGGGGGTTTCTTTGATGTTCACCCCTCCCCTCACCACTCACACCCTGTTCACTTCCCTCAGGGTTAATGGTTGTTGTTACAACTGTTGTCTTTTGAGAAACAACAGAGGTGGTTTTCTTTGTCTTGGATTTTGAAAGTTTAGATTTGGTGACCTTGGTAGAAATCTGTTGGGGCATTGACACAGATTTCATGGCCACACTAGAAGATAAAGAAATAGAGGGGATGGAAGAAGTAAGAGTTGTAGAAGCAATTACCTCACCTACCTGGGGTGCATTCATGATTGGTAAATACACCAATGGCACACTGCTGTTAAGATCCATTCTCTTCAAGTCTGCAAGAACTCTTTTCTCTTGTGCCCAGCACTTGAGTTTATTATTCTCATTGATTATGACTAAACCTTCAGCAACATGGTTAGCCAATAACATAAAGAATCTAGCATAATAGATGTTATTAGGTCTATTAGCTTTGTTACCTAATCTAGTACCTAATTCTAGCATCACATAGTTGCTAAAGTTAAAGTACCTATCAGAAACAAGCATATAGAACATATTAACAAGAGATGAAGTTATGGCATCAAAATTACTAATTTTCCCAGAGAAAACCTTTATGAAGGCATCCCCAAGAAAACTCCATTCTTTCCTAAGGCCTTTTCGTCTAATACCCCCTAAATTAGCAGAGTTAAGAGAGTAACCTATGGAATCTAACATGCTGGATACATCACTATCAGTGTGTGGTGTCATGGCATTGTTCTCAGGTAATTTAAAACATGCTTGTAAGTCATCACAGTTAATACAATGATTTTTACCTTTGAGAGTGAAGGAGATAGTCATATCCATGGAGTTGAACTCAGCAGTTGTCCAAATCTCCTCAACTACTTCACAGAAAATCGTTGGGGCTTCCAGCATTGCATAGCTAAGTTTACAGTTTTTGATGAAGTCCATCATTTTGTGATAATCTGAGTGGGCTTCATTCTTTTCTACCAGAGCTATGAAATTGTTCTTCTCGTAGATGAACCCAGATTGAGACATAATCTTCACGACTGGTGCCATTGTTGTGAGTAGAAATTGCAGAGAATAACTTGAAGGTTTTGCAGAGAGAAAATGGTAAATGCTTGAAATTCTAAGAAAGCGTAAAGTAATAATGAACAATCAGAAGGGCTTATATGCTTTCAAAGAAAAAGAAATAAATAAAGGATTAATCAATAAATAGGTGTTAGTGAATTTCAGCCGTTTAAAAATAAACTGTAAGTATTCTAATAACTACCTTTAAAACCAATACATACAGATGTATGTATGGTATCAACGGTTAAGAAAATAGAATCAACGGCTGTGAAACACCTCAAACGTCTGATGTGACATTTCAACGGATAATGTAAATTGTCATCCGTTGAAAGGTACTTCAGCTTTATCCGTTGACGGATAAAAGTTCCAGAGATATACTTGTCTTTCAACGGATAATGAATATCCGTTGATAGAGCAATTTTGACTTTCAACGGATAGGGAACATCCGTTGATGGAATAAACTTTGTTAAAAGTCAAATTTGTTCTAGCAACTAATATATTTCAGGCTTCTCATCAAATTGCAATGAAGACATGAATTTTAAGAGTAATTAAGCATACCTAGCTCACTTACCAATCTTGTGAATGTTGATTCATCAAGTGGCTTGGTAAATATGTCAGCAATTTGTTGTTCACTTGGAACAAAATGTAGTTCCACTGTACCCTTCATGACATGCTCCCTGATGAAGTGGTACTTAATATCAATGTGCTTGGTCCTTGAGTGCTGCACAGGATTCTCTGTTATGGCTATGGCACTTGTGTTGTCACAAAAGATAGGTATTCTATCAACATGAAGTCCATAATCAAGGAGTTGATTCCTCATCCATAACATTTGAGAACAGCAACTTCCAGCAGCAATGTATTCAGCCTCAGCTGTAGAAGTAGAGACTGAATTTTGCTTTTTGCTAAACCATGATACAAGCTTGTTTCCCAGGAATTGGCAGGAGCCTGTTGTACTTTTCCTGTCTATTTTGCAACCTGCATAGTCTGCATCTGAATAACCAATTAGATCAAAGCCAGATTCTCTAGGATACCAAATTCCTAAATTTGGTGTACCCTTGAGATATCTGAAAATTCTCTTGATAGCAATTAAGTGAGACTCCCTAGGATCAGCTTGAAATCTAGCACACAGACATGTAGCAAACATTATATCTGGTCTGCTAGCAGTTAAATATAAAAGTGAACCAACCATGCCTCTATAACTTGTAATGTCCACAGACCTTTCAGTCTTATTTAATTCAAGTTTGGTGGCAGTGGCCATGGGAGTTTTTGCAGATGAGCATTCCATTAAGTCAAACTTCTTTAAAAGATCATGAATATATTTAGTTTGACTAATGAAAATTCCATCACTAACTTGTTTAACTTGTAAACCAAGAAAATAGGTTAGTTCTCCCATTAGGCTCATTTCATATTTACTTTGCATTAGCTTAGCAAACTTTTTGCAAAGTTTATCATCTATAGAGCCAAATATTATGTCATCTACATAAATTTGAACAAGTATACTAGAGCCATTAACATTCCTAAAGAAGAGAGTTTTATCAACAGTACCTCTAGTGAAGTGATTCTCCAAAAGAAATTTTGATAAGGTTTCATACCAGGCTCTAGGTGCTTGCTTCAGTCCATAGAGTGCTTTCAACAGATAATACACATAGTCTGGAAAATTTGGATCTTCAAATCCTGGAGGTTGACTTACATAGACTTCTTCCTCTAATTTCCCATTTAGAAATGCACTCTTGACATCCATTTGATAGACTTTGAAATTGGCATGGGCTGCATGGGCTAGAAATATTCTGATGGCTTCAAGTCTTGCAACAGGAGCATATGTTTCATCAAAATCTATTCCCTCTTGCTGAGAATAGCCTTTAGCAACCAGTCTGGCTTTATTCTTTATGATAATGCCATTTTCATCCATCTTGTTTCTGAATACCCACTTTGTGTCAATAGGACTCTTGTTCTTTGGTTTGGGTACCAGCTTCCAAACTTGGTTTCTCTCAAATTGGTTTAGCTCTTCCTGCATAGCTAATATCCAATCTGGATCCAATAGAGCTTCTTCCACTTTCTTAGGTTCCTCCTGAGATAGAAAACTACTATACAGACATTCATCTTGAGTAGCTCTTCTTGTTTGCACTTTAGATGATGCATCACCAATGATCAGTTCAAAGGGATGATTCTTGGTCCATTTCCTTTGTGGTGGAAGATGTGCTCTAGATGAGGTGGCCTCAGTATTGTCATGATGTGAGACATAGTGTTGACTAGTTGAAACTCCCCCTGAGTTGTTGGTCCTTTGCAGGGAACTTGGAGTTCTATCAACTGATGATGTAAATCGATTATCCGTTGATGAACTATGATCAACGGATGCTTCATTTTGTACTTCAACGGATGATGCACTATGTCTTTCAACGGATACTGCATTGCTTCTATCAATGGATGCAGTATTTTGTGCATTATCCAGGGGCATGTTTTGAATCCCTTTTGAAGTGTCATCTCCATCAGTCTCCTCTTCACTATCATCACAATATATCTCAATGTTGTCAAATTTGAGTCTCTCATTATGTCCCTCATCTGTTAGTCCATCAATCTTTTTATCATCAAACACAACATGCACAGATTCCATAACAATGTTGGTTCTTAGATTGTAGACCCTATAAGATTTTCCAGCTGAATAACCAACAAATATTCCTTCATCAGCCTTTGCATCAAACTTCCCTTTATGGTCAGATTGATTCCTCAGTATAAAGCATTTACATCCAAAGACATGAAGAAAGTTTAGAGTTGGTTTTCTTCTCTTGAACAACTGATAAGGAGTCATGCCTTTAGCTTGATTGATCAAAGAAATATTCTGAGTGAAGCAGGCACAATTAACAGCTTCAGCCCAGAAATATGTTGGTAACTTTGATTCTTCAAGCATTGTTCTGGCAGCTTCAATTAAAGATCTGTTCTTTCTTTCAACAACCCCATTTTGCTGAGGTGTTCTTGGAGCTGAGAACTCATGCATGATTCCATTTTCTTCACAGAACAGCCTTAATGTCAAATTCTTGAACTCAGTTCCATTGTCACTCCTGATATTTCTAACCTTCAAGTCAGGATGATTGTTGACTTGCCTGATGTGATTGATAATGATTTCACTTGCTTCATCCTTTGATCCAAGAAAACAGACCCATGAGAACTTTGAGAAATCATCTACAATCACTAAGCAATATCTTTTTCTTGCTATTGACAATACATTGACTGGTCCAAACAAATCCATATGTAGCAGCTGTAATGGTTCATCAATTGTTGTTTCAAGCTTCTTCTGAAATGATGCTTTCCTTTGTTTGCCTTTCTGACAAGCATCACACAGACCATCCCTTGAGAATTCAACAAGAGGAATTCCTCTTACTAAGTCCTTTTTGACTAGATCATTCATTGTTTTGAAATTCAAATGGGATAGCTTCTTGTGCCATAGCCAACTCTCAACTGAACTTGCTTTGCTGAAGAGACAAGTAATAGATTCTGCATCTGTAGAGTTGAAGTCAGCTAAGTACACATTTCCTTTTCTAACTCCAGTTAGAACCACTTTGTTGTCTTCCTTACTAGTGACAACACAGGCTTCAGAATTGAAGGAAACTGTATTCCCTCTATCACATAGTTGACTGATACTCAGTAAGTTGTGCTTGAGACCATCAACTAATGCAACTTCTTCAATGATGACATTCCTTGTTGAAATCAAGCCATATCCCATAGTAAACCCTTTGCTGTCATCTCCAAAGGTTATGCTGGGGCCAGCTCTCTCTTTAAACTCTGTGAGCAGGGAGAAATCTCCAGTCATGTGTCTTGAACAGCCACTGTCCAAGTACCATAGATTTCTTCTATTTTCCTGCACACCACAAAATCAATCAATTTGATTTTGGTACCCAAGTTTCCTTGGGTCCATTCTTGTTAGCCTTTCTCCTAGACTTCATTCCTCCTGCATCTTTAGACTTAGGTGAGTTTGAGTCAACCTTGGTCTTAGATGTGGTTGGTTGAGGTGTAGGGTTAGTCACAACATTATCCAGCACATTTATAGAATTATTAGGCATGGATTGTGCATACATGTTATTCCACATTGGCATATTGTATGGCATTTGAGGCATACTGAATGCAGCAAGATAAGGATTGTTAAAATATGGCATGTTTGCAAAATGTGCATAAGGATTTTGTTGAGACATAACAGGCATAGCATGTAGAGGTGATACAGACATGTTAGGCATGGAAGAGGGTACAGTTATGGGAGATTTCTTAATAGATTTACAATTAGCAGATAGATGATTAACACTACTACAATGCACACGGCTTTTTCTAGGAGCATACTTGTCAGGTGTGTAATTGTTATGTTTGTTAACTCCTACCTTCCCATTTCTGTTGGATTTCCTTTTGGATTCCTTTTTATCCTCAACCATCTTGAGCCTATTGTTTAACTGTTCTAAGGTCATGTGCCCTACATTCACCTTTCTGACATCTTTGGATGTGCTTGCTTCTTCTTTGACAAAGTTCTTTGAAGTTGAACCAAACTTTTTGTTGAGTTTCTTTAGATTTTCTCTTTTAGAAACATCTGCCTGTTTTAATTGAGGAACCTTCAACGGATGTTCCTTTTCTTCCTTCAACGGATAACTTTCATCATCCGTTGATTCCACATCCGTTGACAGTCCATCAATTAATTCCAGTTTCTTTTTATTTTTATCCCAGGCAGTTTCACAGAATGATTCAATTCCTTGGACTTTGGCAATTTGAGCACTTACATCCCTAGATGTTTTCCAGGCTTTAATCACCTCTTGCTCTTTCTCTAATTGATTGGAAAGTATTTCTACTTTCTTAACTGATTCAGCTAGTTCATTTTCAACAGATATACAATGCAATTTGGTTTTCTCTAGGTCAATCAACTTATTTTCTAACACAGTATTTCTATTACTTAAAAACAGATTGTTCTCTTTGATCCTACTATTTTCTTTAGCAAGAGATTTAAGAGACACACGCAAATGATACAATTCAGTAGACATGTCATTGAAAGCATCATTGCACTCTTCTTTAGTAAGCTGTGTTAAATCAGTAGTGATTACCTGATTGCTTGATGGACTAACTTCGTTTTCTTCAGAATCAGCCATGAGAGCAAGGTTGACATAATCCACATCTTCATCCTCTTCATCTCCATCAGCTGCCCAGTCCTTTTCTTGAGTAATGAAAGCCCTTTCCTTCTGTTTGAGTAGATCAAAATATTTCTTTTTGTAATCTACTTGTTCAAATTTCTTCTTTTCAGAGGTTGGCTTTCTGCACTCACTTGCAAAGTGTCCACTTATACCACAATTAAAACACTTGAACTTGGATTTGTCCACCATGTTCTTATAGGGTTTAGTGGCTCTAGTGTTTTTCCTGAACTTCATCTTTGCAAATCTCCTGGACAGAAATGTAAGATGCTCATCAATACCATCAGAGTCATCTTGACTGGAGTTGTCTTCATTTTCAGCAACTTGCTCTTTACCCTTGTCTGATTCTGGATTTCTTACACCATCTTTGGAGCTTGATGTAGATCTCACAGTTTCTTTTCTGCATTCTTTCTCATTTTCAGCTACCAATGCAACTGAACCTCCTTTCTTTCTCCCCCTCTCCAATACCTCATCCTGTTCCAACTCTAGTTCATAAGTCTTCAAGATTCCATATAATCTTTCAAGAGTAAAGTCCTTATAATCCTGAGAGTTTCTTAAGGAAACAGTCATGGGTTTCCATTCCTTTGGTAAGGATCTCAAAAATTTAAGATTTGAATCCTTCACCTGGTACACTCTACCATACAGCTTCAGTCCATTCAACAGCTTTTGGAATCTATTAAATGTGTCATTTAAAGATTCATTCTCTTCAAAATGAAAGTACTCATACTGTTGAATGAGAAGCTGCATTTTGTTCTCTTTTACTTGTTCTGTACCTTCACACAGCAACTGAACTGTGTCCCAAACCTCTTTGGCAGTTGAACAATTTATCACATTATCAAACATATCCTTGTCAAGACCATTAAACAAAATGTTCATAGCCTTCTTATCCTTGTGGACTTCTTCTGTGTCTTCCATTGTCCATTCTGCTCTAGGTTTTGGAATGGATTGACCAACAGCAATTGTGGCCGTAGCAACTGTGGCTACTTTGTGGGGAATGTGAGGACCATTCTCAATGCAGTTTACATAACCTTCATCTTGGGAGAGTAGATGAAGGTGCATTTTCACCTTCCAGTGGTGATAACTGTCTTTGTCAAGAACTGGGATCTTTACTCCAATATCCTTCTTACTCATCTTTGTTAGATTCCAAGATCTTTAAACTCTTTGTATGTCAAGAGCCTGCTCTGATACCAATTGTTATTCCTAGAGGACTAACAATGAGATTTACAGAAGGGGGGTTGAATGTAAATCTCAAAACTTTTTCAGGTTTTGAGAAGTTTATTAAAGCAGTGTGTTCTAGATGAACAAGTGTATGAATTGCTTTGAGCTAATGCAGACAGATATATATTCAAACACAAAATGTAAAGAACACAACAAACTTTAAAAACTTTTCTGGTGGATTTGTTGTTCCACCAGAGATGGTATATTAGAAAATCTGTGTTCAACAATGTTGATCACAGCTGCATCCTAGTACAAACTAGATGAATTTTCTCTCAAGATATTTCTTAACAGCTCTGGAAAATCTCTCTCTAATTACTAGCTTCTTCTTGGTTTATATATTACCAAGTGTACAAGTGAAAAACAATATAAAATTACAATAGTAAAATAAGTTCTTCCCTTGCTTCTTTTCCTGTTCACTCAAGTACTTTGTTGACTATTGCATCTTTGTACTAAAGAAGAACGGCTGCTTTTTCTGTTGATCCTGAAATTCGGCTACCACATCTCACTTTTCTCTGTCAACCCATGTGCCTCTGTTTGTAGGTACAACTACCACTTATCAACGGGTAATTAGCAGAACATCCGTTGAAGCTTTCATCCGTTGATGACTTCATCCGTTGAAGGATGTTATCCGTTGAAGCTTTCATCCGTTGATGCATTTATCCGTTGATGCTCTCATCCGTTGAAGGATGTTATTCGTTAAAGCTTTAGAGACATCCGTTGAAGCTTAGCTTCTCATCCGTTGAAGGTCTTTAAGTCATCCGTTGATACCACTTCATTTATACAAAATTACAAGGCATGAAATATTTACAATTGGCCTTCCTATCTGCATATCATCTAGTAGTCAACATGACTTATAGTTTCTCTCAACTTCTAAGAATTACATTTTAAATACAGAGACTGAAATATGCTACAATACTAGACTTATTTCTAAGTAAAGCTACACCATCAACGGATAGCCAAAGTGGTCTTATCCGTTGAGGCTACTGACACTAAATTTCTACTTAAGTGTTTTGTTAAACATATCATCAAACTAATGCACATATATTCCTAACACTCATAGATGTCTACAGGAACCTCTGGAAGAGGGTCTGATACTGGTATAATTGGTGTCATGGAAGGCCCCACTCCTTCTGCCCTCATTATCCTCTGTGCCCTTGGTAACTCTTCATCCTCTAGCGCCACCCTCGCGGCCATTCTAGCTCTGGTAGTCTCCCTGACTACGGTCATCAATTCCTCAACGGTCCTCTCTTTATTCTCATCAGGACCCTCCACGAGATCCTCCTCAGCAGCAATCCCTTATGGGATAACATCCTCAACCGCAACATTCCCAATATGAATCTCATCCGGTCCCTCGTTAGGGTACTCTATCGGATTCACAATTTGATCTCCAACATGTAATAAAACATCCTCATGCTGATGATCCTGCACCTCAGGGTTCGGTGCCCCGCTGCCCTATATGATAACGAACTATTACTATCACGATATTTATAAGGGTTCCCATAGGGTTTTAACTGTCAGTACTACGTTAGGTAGTCCGACTATGAACATGGCAAGAGTTCTTATTATCTTAGTGAACTTATTATTTTAATGTCACATCATCTCTGAGGTTTATAACGCTTGGCTCTGATACCATTTCTGTAACACCCCCAAATCCGGGGTCGGGGATCCGGGTTGTCATGAGTTCCAATTCCTTTAACAACTCTTAATCTTAATAAACAACCAACCACTGTGTACTGTGACCCCACAATATACAAACACATACCACAAGTTATAATCTCAAAGATGAATACCAAAAATAACACAAGTCATTTTATTCCACAATTATAAGTCATTATACCTCAAAAGGGTTTCTAAATAAATTTACATTTCCTTGCCATTATTACAATTCATATAGATACATAAGTCTGGTGCATCAAAAGTTGGAAGCCTAGCCTATTGGTAATTCCTACCTCAGTTACAGCGGCATCAACGCTTCCAGAAAATGGCGGAACGTTTCCTAACCGCTTGCGAATTGGAAGCTTGGTCATGTTCATCTTTTCTATCTGTTGTTGTGTGATGAAAGAAGAAAGCAAGGGTGAGCAACCAGCCCACCAAAATAATATGTATAATGATTAACAATATATGAGCATTCTCATCATAGTACTCATGAAAGTCTTGGTCAAGCAGATATGAACCAAGTTTGATATCTTAACGCGACCAAGTCACATAATATTCAGTATATATGTATATATACTTTTTAAAATCTTGGAAGTCCTCTTCCATGCATAATGTACACTTAGTTCCAGTTTATAACTGTATAAAAATATCATCGCAAGGTGTTCTCATATATCTAACCTTGTCTCAACATTTTTACGAAAATCTTTGTCATACATAAGATAATCATTTACTAGATATAAGTTAAAAGATGAAGTTATAAGATACTCCAATATACTTATATCGTTTCCGAATACTACTTGAACTACCACCGTTCAAGTTATAATTAGTTTTAAAAGTTTATCACACAGATGAGACTACAAGATAAGACTTGAATAGAATCAATCTTTGAAATATTATTGAATGAAATGAAGTTAGGAGATACTTCATTAAGTCCCGATATGTATCCATATATGTATATATCTCTCTCTCATACATTTCCTGAAAACCTCTGTCATGTAAAGTATGAACAGAGTTATAATATCCAATGAATTTGGAAAGAAAAGAATTTTGGCATAAACCCGATATCTTGTTAATCAGGAAAAGATACCAATAAGTAATCTTTTCTACTAGTACATGGATGAATCCCCCACCGGTCATCACCCTGGCCGCATTAGGACCTTGTGCTGGACCGCCACCGGGCCTCTTACGCGTTGATGGACTGCGACCCAGCCACTTACACTTTGATAGACCATACCCCGGCCTGTCGCTTATGCCGACTCAATTAGATGGACTTACTTCCCTAACGTTGGGTAAGTAATCAATTCATTTATCAAAATAGCAACCTCGTTGCGAATATAAAATACACCAAAGAGCCGGATCCCTCAATTTTTAAGCGAGTATTTAAATCCCCTTCAAAAGGAAGATCTTAAATTTGAAAACGAATTTTGGGATCCGCTCTAACTTTTAAAATCATTTTGAAGACTCGAAAACATTTTTAAGAATGTTTGGAATAATGCTGATTTAATAAAATAAATCAGTCTCGATATGTTAGAAATTATCTGAATATTATTATTTAAATAATATTCCCATAAAGGATAATCTTTATAAAAATAATTGAAGTAGAAGTTTTAAAACTCATACTTGAAATGAATAATAAATAACCAAAGATATACTTATACGAGAGTACGATCTTTATTTGAATAATCGAAAATAAGTTTGATTATCGAAACATTATTCTTTAATAAAATAAAGAATATTATTCAATTAATAGTTTGGAAAACTATATCTATATATATATATAAATATATATATTTATATATTATACTCGGGAACATCAACCCCGGTTTAGAAAATGTTCACCTTTGGGTCCCCTATACTAAGGGTATACGCAACTACTGCTTATCTCTAGCATAGGTATTATGCAACTTATAAGCATTTGAATCAAAAATTAGATATCAAGATTACGAAACAGGCATGCATATAAATATCATATCACATGCTCCAATATATCGCAAGACTTTGCTAATAATAACGATGCATTTATCACAAGATAATGCTTATACATATATACATCACCACAACAGTTATACGGGTAGAAAACTTGCCTGAGCGGCTGAGGGTGGTAAAAGGCCTGGGGTGAGTCTGGTAACCTATAAACAACATATAAGTTGGAATTAAACCAAAGTCGCTTAAGAAACTAGACTTTAACCAATTAGACTCTAACATTCGCTTACGGTCGCTTAACAATTCACATAAGTCGCTCGAGCACCCTCGACTCGACCATTTTTAATAAATTAGCCGTTACGAATTTTAAGGCGACGCTTTCGCGAGTACCCTACCCACTGACCCTTTAACCTTACATAGTTATTTCATGCTCCAAATAGTCATTTAAGGACCTTAACCAAGGTTTCAAAGTATGGCGAGGGGAAATGGTTCGTCCACGAAACGCCATTACTTAAAATGGTCGTTTCTCCTAAACCGTACATCGGATTCAAGCGAACCACATATCAAAACGAAGCTCATAACATGAACTATCTAAACATGGCAATGGTCAGAATCTTACAGTGAGTTCACGGGTCCTGAAGTTAAGAACAAAAAAACTCTAAGGTAAATCGGGCATTACGACGGCTATGTTTACGTGATTACCAAAGTTTAAACTACTCTAATCAATCCACAAATCAACCCACAACCAACCATACAACCAAAATTCATCCAAGTCCTACTAAAGCAGTCCATAACCTCATGTTTTATCCAACTTATTCAACCATAACAAGAGCTACTAGCTATACTTAAGGTTCATTAACCAATAACCAAGATCTACAACTCAAACTCATTACAAATTCAACCAAACTCTAAATATACATGAATCATGCTTTTATGAACTATAACAAACAAAACCAAACCTAATACTCAAATTAAAGTTAGGGTTTGGAGGGGTTATACTTTCCTTGGAGTGATTAGAGTAGCTAGGAAGCCTTAAGAAGCCTTGAGATAGCTTAGGAATGCTTGGATCTTAAAGGAAATCAAAGAAAATAAAGTTAGTAATCTTGAAATCACTATTCATCATCTTCTTACTTGATTTATTGGAAGAGATTTATGAAGAAATAGAAGCTTAAACTCCTAGTATATGCTTATCTAATCATAAGGGACCTTGGGTAATTACCTTGCAAATTAACAAGGCTAGAATCTTGATTTTTGGAACTTTTCTCCTTGAAATGATGAAGAAGCCGAGAGTAGATGTTCTTGGGAGAGTATTTTCTTTGTTGAATGTGTTTGTGGTGGAAAATGAAGTGAATGGGATATTTGGATGATTTGTTGGTTGATTAAAGTGAGTGGAGTATGACTAAGCATGACATCATCTTGGTGACTTCATCTTTTGCCACTTGTCATCACTTGGTGGTGGAAGCATCTTCTTATGCTAATCCTTCCTTAATTTCTTGGTTATCATCCTTAATCCTTGCACTAATCTCTCTTGCATTACTTGTTGTTTAATTGTTTTACGACTCATTTATGGTTTGTTCTTGCTAATCGTTTGAGGGATCATATCCGGGATCTTATTACTTGGGTTCCCCTAAACCTTTCTCAATATTTTATATTCCTTTTTATGATCCTCTCTTAAAATCCTTGAATTTAAATCCTTTTTATCATGTTACCTTATACTCAATTCTTTCTTTATCTGGTGGATTTTCGGGAAAAATCAAAGTATTCGAATTTGGATTCTGACAATCTTTACATACACTTATATACCATATAGAGTACTAATAAGATCTCAGAATATCACTAAAAGAACCTCTACATAGTGTGACATGCAAAGTTTTCTTAATCAGCATAATCAACAAAATCACTATTCATAAGGGTTATAAAAATTTCCAAAAATTGGGGTTATTACATCGAATTAGGCCAATGTGTGCCTTGGATCCAGTTTATAGAGCAGAGCTGTGTGCCTTGCTCGGGGTTAGTGTGTGACTGATCAGCAGCCTAACCTATTTTTAAAAATTTAAAATGAATATCCAATTCTAATGATTGTTTAACAAGAATCTTAATTCCTCTGAATCATCTCGTTTGATCATTGATTAACCTCAATTATTGTTATTGTGACTTGCTGAGCTAGTTAGCTCACTCTTGCGAATCTTTTTATGTATTCTACAGTTAAGAAGGATACGGTTGATAGCGAGGTTTCCCAGTTCAATGTACGAGCTAGGATTCCAAATTGAGTTGGATCGAGCTAGCGGGATCTTACTACGGTAGTGAGATAGTAAGATTGTAAGAATAATTTCATTATCAGTTGTAAATTAAATTAGTTGGGATTTGATACGTTGTCATAAAAGTTAAGGTTGTGGCTTATTTTCATACTTTAACCTATTGCGATCCGTTGTTATGTAAAGCAGGGTCATTGCAAAGAATATTCCATAGACATGTTTATATATTGTGTATGTGTTGTGGACCCCAAACTTCTGACCTGGGTTTGGAGGGCGCCACATCTTCTCCCTTTCTTGAAGTTCTTGTAGACCATCTTCTTGAAGCTTTTAACCAGTAGGGCAGCCATTTGATACATGTCTTCATTGTTGTTATGATCACTGTCAGTATCTGATTCATTGTCAGTATTTGAGTTATCATCAGAATTTGATGATTCGGTATCTGACTTTGCAATCATGGTTTTCCCTTTGGAGTAGCTTTTCCTCCTATATTTCTCATTTGGCTTCTCTTCAACCTTGAGTGCAACTGGTCTAGATTTAGATCCTTTCATCTTGCTTCTTTTCTCCATCTCTAGTTCATGAGTTTTCAGAATTCCATAGATCTCACCTAGAGGTGTGTCATCAAGTTCATTAGTATCCCTTATTGATGTGACTTTAAAGTCCCACTTTTCAGGGAGAGCAGGTAGGAACTTCAAGTTTGAGTCCTCCAAATCATATTCTTTGTTCACAAAGGACAAGTCATTCAGCAACTTCTGAAATCTATCATAGATCTCAATTAAGGACTCATTTTCCCTTGAGTCAAAGTGCTCATATTCTTGAGTAAGTACTGTCCTCTGTCTTTTTTGATAGCGGTTGTACCTTGACACTTTACTTCTAAAGCATCTCATATCTCTTTTGCTGTCTTACATCTAATAACTCTATTGGACATAACACTATCAAGACTGTTGTGCAGGATGTGTCTGACCTTAGCATCCTTCATGATAGATGAGAGAACTTCAGGAGTATATTCCTTCTTGTTGTCTATCATGTGACGGCCTCAACCCCGGGGTCAGGAGTTGACGTCAACAACAAAAACTATAAGATAAACAATTCAATGATAAAATATAACTATGACCCCTTTACCAAGATCTTTTCCAGGTTTAAGTATGATTTAGGATACAACTAATACAACACCAACTTACACAAGCCATACTGACATAACTAACTTAATACAGTAACTCAATAGACCATCTTTGGTCCAACACAACTACCTCAGAGGAGTCTGACACGGAAGGCACTGGAACTCTGCCCTGACTACCGCGAAAGAATCTTCTAGGCATCTGCAATACATATATAAAACATTCTACAAGGGTGAGCAACCAATCGCTCAACAGTACCATTATATGAATAACAAGTAAAACTGTGACGGCCTCAACCCCGGGGTCAGGGGCTGATATCACCAAAATATAATAAACTACAACATAAACTACTAAATAAACTTTATTATAACATACGGCCCCAAACCAGGAGCCGATACAGGTTCAAGTATTATTTAGGTTACAAAACAACACTAACTTATTCAAGATCCGACATCCTAACTTATTACAGCAACTCATCAGACATCACGGTCTGATACAAACTACCTCAGAGGAGCCATGATCGGAGGGGGCTAACACTCTATGCTGACCTGGTCTTCTAGACATCTGCAATAAGTAAGTACAAAACAAGATGCAAGGGTGAGCAATCTATTGCTCAACGGTACCTCTATATGAATAACCAGTAAAACAGGATATATAAAAACAGTATAGGAACATATAGATCAACTTTGAAACACTGGAAATATGTTTACTAAATATCAGGGCCATGATCCACTAGACTTTACTCTATCAGGGTAATTGAAAGGTTTCTATTTACAAGGACTTTGACAAGAAAATTTAGCAAGGCTATCGGATAATATGAAAGAACAAAGCCTTATTAGGCTTAAGTTAATGGTTCCAGATAAGGTATAGGTATTAAAATATAAAGAAGGTGAGCATTAATTCGAAGTATAACAGGGTATCATGTGTTAGGGTAAGAATAGGGTTATCAAACAATCATGAACGACTTTAAAGAGTGACTGGCTTTTAGGTATCAAGATAAAGTTTCTATCGAGGTTCTTACAAGAGTTGAATCAAAGCATCAGGGTGTAATATCAAGAGTTCTTAGGAATAAATAGCATGTTAATCAAAAGGATCAATAAGGTATTATAACAAATCTCTATTTTATCATGACACCACAATTACTTTGGTACACTAGCATGGTATGACTTTTGATCAACTTATAATAAATACTTGTGAAATTTCATAAGTATGTGTGGCGCCCACCAAACTCGGGTCAGAAGTTTAGGGTCCACACACACACCTTATTAATAACCTGCTTATAAGAATGATAAAGATAATAATAATAATATGCAGTGACCCTAATTACCAACTACCACGGACCGCAACAGGTTAAAGTATGCACACAACCAAACATACACTTATATTACAAACCGTTCAAATCCCCACTATTCCAACTCAACACTGAGTATTAAACATTATTACAAACTTTTACAAACTCAAATTATCCCAAAAGAAGCCTACTAGCTTAGCTCGATCAACCTGAACCCCTAGCTCTCACGCTGGACTGGGGATCCTCGTTACCAACCTGTTCCTTCTTAACTGGAAAAGAACATAAACAACATCGCACAAATGAGCTAACTAGATCAGCAAGTCATAATGACAAAACTGAGAATAATGATCATCAGGTAAAAATGGGTACGATATCAAGTGAACAATGAATTATGATTTAGAATTGGATATTATAGTTTTATTTTAAAAGCCAAGGTTAGGCTGTTGATCAGTCATGCACTAACCCCGAGCAAAGCACACAGCACTGCTCTAACTACTAGATCCAAGGCACACATTGGCCTAACTTGACCATTATATGGTCTGACCACGAATCTGGTCCACAATTTTTTAAAAATAATCTAATTCTAACATAATAACAGAATAAGCAGTAATAAGCAATAAACAGCATCATTAATAACATTGGACATTCAATAATGAAAATGGTTTCAATCTGCATAGGGATCAATATGGCAGTTTCAAAGCATGGATGCTAGGTAATGAAAGAATTGGATAGCAAAGGAAATAATGTTTCAAGGATTTGGCCTTTCAAAGTATAGGATACAATGGTTTGAGTGTGTAAGCAATCTGGTTCAGTGTTTGATATTTAGTTTGTATGTATTTGTGGAGCAGTATCGTATCTGGGTGCACAACAATCAATGGTTTAGAAAGAATAAGGTTTAAGGCTCAAGATTAATAACTAGAACCAGGGTTTAGGGTTCAGTGCTTCAAAGAACTTGCAATATAAAACAGGACTATCAATCACTACAATATCTCAAGAAAGTTCAGAACACTTGCCTGGTACTAGCTTACTATACTGCACTCGCTTTCAATCACCACTGTCTTACTCCTCGACTACCTGTTTCCCTTTCCTACGCCTTGCCTCTTCTGCTCACATATCATAAGCATCTATCAATATTCAACTTGCACAATTCTATTCGACACATACTTCTATCTACCCTTCGTTTCACCCAAATCCGATTAACGGATTGAAAGTTACGCAATAAACAAGTAACATCGAATACATAGACCGACAGTTAACCAATCATGTCACATATAGCATATAACACATCACATAATCAATGATATAATGTTTATAAAGAAGTTTCGGGTCATAAACAAGCTTTCGGATATTCAAAATGATTTTTAAAACATTTTTCGGAATTATAACAGATCGTTGAATCAATTTCGAAGTAATAAATAGGGTTCGGTTGGCCAATTATGGCTTCAAAACAATTTCATAATAATTATCGAGCCTTGAAAACAATTTAAAATAATATTTTAAAGCTCGAAACTATTTTTCGGAATTTTTAAATCATTTTTAAATAATTAAATCTAATTAAATAATTAATTAAAATCAATTAATAATTAATTAAATCAATTAATCAATCAATTTTCGAATTAATTGACCAATTAATCAATTAAAAATTAACTGAAATTAATTAACTAATTAATTCAGATTTATTTTTGAATTAAAAATAATTTTCGGAATTAAAATAATAATTATTGGAATTTTCAGAAATTAAAATCGAATTTTTATAATAAAAATAAATAGGAAATATGATTTTTGAATATTTTTAAAACAGGAATCCAAAATTTGCATGTTCTGGAAACCTCAGGGACCTAACTGTTTCTTCCCCAAAAGATAAGGTACTAAACTGCAATTTTACAACCCCCGTCGCCGGAAAATACAGGGGTGGCCGGAGAACACGATTCTGGCACCCTTACCTCACCACAAGCTCCAGATCACATCTACAGACAACCAGGAACTTATTCATGCAATCAAATCATTCAAATAACCCCAGACTTGGCCGGAAATTGGCCAAGAACATCGCCGGTTTCCGGCGAACTTCGGAAATTTTCAAAACACAACTCATTTCGATCCAGACATCCTCTGTTAACGAGCTATATACCAATCGATTGCAAATTTCATAAGGAACATAATCCACTATAAATCAACAGCTAATAACCCCTAAATCAAAAAGCCCCAAATTTCAATTGAAAATATTCATACGGGTTATAAACCTTAATTTTAAAATTCGAGAATTAAACCCACTTTTGAGCATGTTATTGAACTCCAAATCAGACGTATGACATATGAAAATCATCAGGAAAACAAGCTCTACAATATGCAAGCATCAAATCATACAAACAATCATCCGAACAAAAATTCATACTTTTAATAAAATTAATTCGTAAATAAATAATTTTTCAGAAAATAAACCTTGATTTCTGTAGTGATTTGGAACACGGAATCTAATAGAACACCTCAAGACCTTCGTTTTGAGTACTCGAGCTTTTCAAACGGACTCCGGTAACACCTCCGATTGTTGGTTTGATTCTCAGAAAGGTTTATGAATATATGAATTTTCTCTGGAAATTTATATAATTACTGACTGCAAATGATTTTTGATAAGAAATAAAATACGGTAAAGGCTATTTATAATTACGGAAAATTAGTATCCTGTTGGATCATTCCGGATATAAAACGGTACGTTTATTTGTAAAAACTGATCCAAACAGTATCAGTTTTCGGGATAATTATCCAAATCAGTACAATTTGTACTGCGGTCTTGGTCTCAGCGCCTGGTTACACGTACTACGAGGTGATAATTGGGATAGTTTAATAAAAATCTCCCATTTATCGAAAATACGAGTTTTATTGATTTACCGAGACGAATATTGTATCGAAAATGTTACGCCGGGACCCGCACAGGACAAACCGTATGCCGGATCGAAAAAGTCGAAACATGGAATATGCTCAGAATATTATAATTAGGTTAGGATGGAGTTCTCGGAAGAGTTTCGAGTTCCAAAAACATAACAACGGATGACGTCGGTTGGTTCCCGTTTTTATAAAATAGATTTTAAATACTCGGAAAAAGATTTTATAAATTTCATATGATCCTATAAATCCATAAATCAACATAAAAATAATTAGGAAGATATGACAATTATCTATATTTTATTTTGGACATATAAAAATTAAAATACTCAATTAATAATATTTTTAAACATCCAAACACATTTAACACTTAATAATTAATTCGCAGAATAGATACTGAACACATATATTAATTATTTATTAGCAAAAAAATAATTACACGATATATCCCGGATATTACATCCTTCCCCCCTTAAAAGGATTTTGTCCTCAGAATCTCCTAAGAAAATAAATGAGGGTAATTTTCTCTCATATCACTTTCTAACTCCCAGGTTGACTCTTCAACCTTTAGGTTTCTCCATAACACTCTTACTAGTTTCACCACTTTATTTCTCAATACCTTCTCTCTTTTATCTAAAATCTCTATCAGATTCTCTACATATGATAAATCTGCATGAAGCTCTATTGGCTCATATTCTATTACATGCCTGGAGTCTGGATTATATTTCTTAAGCATTGATACGTGAAAAATATTGTGAATGTGCTCCATGTGCGGAGGTAACGCCAATTTGTAAGCTACTTTGCCAACACGCTTTAGAATCTTAAAAGGTTCGACATATCTTGGGCTCAGCTTTCCTTTCTTTCCAAACCTCGTTAGTCCCTTCCACGGTGATACTTTCAGTAATACCAAGTTTTCTTCTTCGAATTCCATGTCTTTCCTGGTCTGATCTGCATATTTCCTTTGACGGTCTTGTGCGGCTATTAATCTCTTCTGGATAATTTCAACCACCTCCTTTGTTTGTTGTACTAATTCCGGTCCAAGTATTTTGCGTTCTCCTACTTCATCCCAATGCACTGGAGATCTGCATTTGCGTCTATAAAGGGCTTCATAGGGTGGCATCCTAATACTGGCATGATAACTGTTGTTATAAGCAAACTCTACCAGAGGTAAATGCTCGTCCCTACTTCCTTTGAAATCAATAGCACAAACACGTAACATGTCTTCAATCGTCTGAATCGTTCTTTCATTTTGGCCATCATTCTAAGGGTGGTAAGCTGTACTCATATTCAGTCTTATTCCTAAACATTCTTGAAAACTTTTCCAAAATCTTGAATTAAATCTCGGATCTTGATCAGATATGATAGATACAGGAACTCCATGATGAACTACAATTTCCTTCAAGTACATATGGACCAACTTGTTGAGTGAAAATCTTTCATTTATAGGTAGAAAATGAGCTGACTTGGTAAGTCTATCCACTATAACCCAAATGGCATCATGATTAGCCCTTGTCCTCGGTAATCCAACTATGAAATCCATGGAAATATATTCCCACTTCCACTCTGGAATCTCCAGTGGCTGTAGCAATCCACTTGGTCTTTGATGTTCGGCTTTAACTCTCTGACATGTATAATATCTGCTAATCCATTCCGCAATTTCCCTCTTCATATCTGGCCACCAATAATTTTCCTTTAAATCTCTGTACATTTTGGTACTCCCTGGATGGATGGAATATCTTGAATTATGTGCTTCCTGTAAAATTTCATTCTTTAGCTACGTCACCGGTGGAATCCAAATTCTTGAAGAAGACCTAAGAATACCTTGATCATTCTTCTGCGTGCACAATTCCTCACCTACCAAACGATTTATATCTTGATCCATTACATCTTCCTGACACTTCTTTATTTTCTCTAGCAACTCCGGCTGAAAAGTCATACTGTACACTTTTGCTTCATTAGGCCTGCAAACTTTAATCTCCAATTCCAGTTTCTGAAATTCCTTATATATCTCTTCAGGTACCGATAACACATTTAACTTTTTCTTCCGACTTAACGCGTCTGCTACAACGTTTGCTTTACCGGGATGATAATTAATTGAGCAGTCGTAATCCTTGATCAATTCTAACCATCTCCTTTGCCTCATATTAAGCTCTTTCTGAGTGAATATGTACTTTAAGCTTTTGTGATCTGTGAAAATCTCACACTTTTTTTCATACAGATAATGTCTCCAAATTTTCAAAGCAAAAACTATGGCTGCTAGCTCTAAATCATGAGTAGGATATTTCTGTTCGTGTGGTTTCAATTGCCTTGACGCATACGCAATCACCTTATCGTACTGCATTAGAACACATCCTAGTCCTTTATGAGAAGCATCGCTATAAATTACAAAATTCCCTTGATCGTCTAGAAGTGATAAAACAGGTGCTATGATTAATCGTTGCTTCAATTTCTGAAAACTTTCTTCGCACTTGTCGTTCCATATAAACTTTTCATTCTTCCGTGTAAGCTTTGTCAATGGTATTGCAATCCTTGAAAATTTTTGAACGAATAGACGATAATATCCCGCTAATCCCAAGAAACTTCTTACCTCGGTGGGTGTTCTCGGTCTTTCCCAATTTGTAATTGCCTCGATCTTTGCTGGGTCCACTTTGATCCCTTCATTACTGACTATGTGTCCTAAGAACTGAACTTCCTGTAGCCAAAACTCACACTTCGAGAATTTAGCATATAACTTCTTTTTCCTTAAAATCTCCAAAGTTGTTCTCAGATGTTCCGCATGATCCCCTTCCGCCTTTGAATAAATCAAAATATCATCTATAAACACAATAATAAACTTGTCCAAGTATTCCTTGAAAATTTTGTTCATCAGGTCCATAAACGCTGCCGGGGCGTTGGTCAATCCAAAAGACATCACTAAAAATTCGTAATGTCCATACCTTGTTCTGAAAGCTGTCTTCGGTATATCTTCTGGCTTAATCTTCAGTTGATGATATCCCGATCTTAAATCAATCTTAGAGAAGTACTTGGCTCCCTTCAATTGATCAAACAAATCATCAATTATGGGTAACAGATAATTGTTCTTGATTGTAAGCTTGTTGAGTTCCCTATAGTCAATGCACAGTCTCATGCTTCCATCTTTCTTCTTGATTGTAAACTTGTTGAGTTCCCTATAGTCAATGCAAATTAAATAAACAATTAGTTGCAAAGAATAATTTTTATAAATAAAATTAGTATTTCGAAAATTATAAAAGTTGTACCATAAAATAACTTAGATTTTTAAAAATTTTATGAGATCACTTTTGAAATTTATGATTGAAATAATTTTTAAAAGAAAATTTTCCAAAGTATAGAATATTCCTTATAAACCAAAAATAAAGGCAAATAATAAAACTCTTGCTTTGAAAAATTTATAATCTACATAAAGCAACTTATAACGCAGCAAATTCCATTCACACAAACGTACAATCACTAAGTATATTTATAATCGGCTCTAATATTATACAAAGTTCACAAATAATATTACATAAAATGCCGGTCGTAACACAATTATACAATTCCCGAATCGTATGCATTTAAATAATAATAATATACACGCAACAATAGTGCACATAGCAAGCATGGTTCAATTTGTATTAAACGAGATATATACACTCGATTCGTAATTAAAGGTAATTTTTAGAAAAATTTGGACAGTGACTCCTCTGTTTATAGACCTACCCATCGAAACATCAATCAACGTCAATTCCCAACAAATCAATTCGAACTGCCACTTAAATAAATTTATAGTCCCGAAACTAATTTATACGAGTTGTTTATTTATTTAAAATATTTAGGACTCAGAACAGAGTCATCACCACCCACCGTGCGCTCGTAAAAGAATTCATCGCACACGGAGGCAAAACTTATTGGTCCCCGAAAATATACGGGTGTCCGAATAAATTTCACCGATTAAAATTTATCGCTCGCTTAATTTATAATTTAATATCACGAATTTAATCAAGAATTTCCTGTAGCAAAAAGGAAATTAAAATTAAAAATTATAACAATCCAGACTAACTGCACACACGGGCCCAACAAAAGCCCAACACAAATATCCAACAGTCAAGCCCAAATTACTGGCCCAACTGCAAATAGAACCAGTCCAAACCAACAACCGGAGAAAACATGAGCAAAAGCACGACACCACACGGCCACATGCGGCCGTCACCGCAGCACACACACACACACACACACATCACAACTCTCTCACACACACATGCACACACAGGCACACATATATACATATATATATATATACATAATGGGATCAATAGAATCCTAAGTTGCTTACTTCGAATTTGACTTCTTTGCGGGTAAGTAAATAACTTATTGGGAAACAGACATTCATGCTGGGAAACAAAATATGTCTCAAGAAATGCGTATAAGATTTAAGATATAACAACAGTACTGATCCCGTAATTCGCAAAACTTGGCTTTCATAGCACCCACCGACTATTATCATTCCATCTGAATTCACCGAGGTTGCACACGTTATCCGTCAACATTCCCTGACGTCGAAAATGCTATATTTAGGTATAATATGGGTGTCTCTATAGCTGACACACCAAGGATCCGCGCAAAAGCTGAATTCTCGCGATCAGACTCGTTTTTCTCGAGAAGAAAACTAGAAATCTCTATCGAATAATACCAATAACACATATAGGAAGGGAACGTACTCTAGGTTAGGGCAGTTCCAGCCAATCCTCAATAAACATCAGGGTTACGCCTCCGGAACCCGTGACTGAACTCATAGACTCGCTCCTCTGATTAAGTTACTGACTCATATCTATATAAAAATCTTTATATTCTCTTCTGACTCTACTCCTAACCTAAATCAGGCACTCAAACCTGTAGCTCTGATACCAACTGTGACGGCCTCAACCCCGGGGTCAGGAGTTGACGTCAATAACAACAACCATAAGATAAACAATTCAATGATAAAATATAAATATGACCCCTTTACCAAGATCTTTTTCAGGTTTAAGTATGATTTAGGATACAACTATTACAACACCAACTTATACAAGCCATACTGACACAACTAACTTAATACAGCAACTCAATAGACCATCTTTGGTCCAACACAACTACCTTAGAGGAGTCTGACACGGAAGGCACTGGAACTTTGCCCTGACTACCACGGAAGAATCTCCTAGGCATCTGCAATGCATATATAAAACATTCTGCAAGGGTGAGCAATCAATCGCTCAGCAGTACCACTATATGAATAACAAGTAAAAAGTTTATGATAAAATACTGACAGGAACAGAGATTATAGCTAGTTTGCAAAACTTGATAAACTTTTATAAACTGGATATTCAAAACTAGCATGCTTTCAACAAAACAAACATAGTAGTGTGCCGTGTACAAATACCAGAGTTTAATTCTAGCATGCCATTTTCATTTCCAAATCCACTGTATAACTCACTTGTTCCGTTACGAGAACCACAAAGCCAAATCAGATACGTAGTGGATATGAAGACAGCTGATTAGGCTATCAACACCAGACGGCTCCAACTGCCATCCCATTTACCTGTTCCAGAACTCAGAGACTAGCTAGGTCTCTGACCTGCTGGACTAATTGGTTATAATTTGCATGCAACCGAATTAGCCTCTTACGCCACCTCAATGGGCCTACTCTGGGCCCTATATATCCCATATCTGATCGTTTTATCCAGTTTTCAAAAAACTTGTACCTATCTCATTTCAAAACCATTCATTTTTTTTGCTAAATACAAAACCATTCATTTTACCAGCACGCATATAAAAATTCAGTTCGCAAATCATTTCATTTGAGATAGGTACCTTTCGAAGTTACTTTTCCCCAAAACAGGTTTGAAAACAGTGATTTATAACTACAGGAGATACGTAACTTAAAACTTTTCTGTTCTATTACAAGAATAAAACATTTAGCTATTCATACGTACTGAACCATAAAAGAATGGTCAGGGGTACTTGCCTTGCATAGCTTTATAACTATTACTGATCGATTCTGAGCCGACTCGGACGCTCAGACTTTATCGTCTAACCACTAGATCCCCTTGAATTCAACTTCAGCACTCAGGTTCTTCGGTTGAAACTCTACTGAGCTCGTCGACTGTCCACTAGGTTATCTCTAGTTCGATATCAATTCGGGAGTCCTTCAACTAGAACCTATAGAGTTGAAGTACCCTACGTTAGACGACCAGGTATGCTTGACATATCCTCACTAACAACCTTGCAGTATGATAACATATCCCAACTTGTAATTATTCATATTACAATAACACACACAACAATTAGGATTCACGTTCCCGGAAAGCGGTTCGGCGTTCGTTTCTAGAAAATACGTATACTCGTAATTTTACGAAATCAGGGTTATTGATTTTAGCAAATTATATCATTGCATGTTAGGTCACACAACACGGTAGAAGGGGGTTGAATACAATATAGAATACAATCAAATCAATTTAAAGCACAAGTAACATAAAACAGATGTATTCAATATAATAAACTTTGTTCCAATGGAACTGTTCTCTCTCAGTGATGAACAAATATCACAAGAGCTGCTAGGTTACAATTATATGATCTTCTCGATGATCGTAACTCTTTTAGAGTAAACCTATGTCTGTGTTTATATAGACACACAGTTAAGAGATAACTTCTAGTTGATATGGAATATAATTCTGTCTCCTAAAATATATCAACCAGATATCTTATAATTCTTCTAGTCCTTGAACTCTTTCCTTGCATATCTTCTTCTTGTATTAGTCTCGATCCTCTTTCCTGTAAATTAGCTTCCTTCCTTAACTGTAAGTCCTCCAGTACTTAAGTTCTGATATCCATCTTCTGATATTATCTTCTGATAATCTAAGTTCTGATATCCTTAAGTTCTGACTTCCAGTAAGTCCTGATTCCTGTAAGAACTGATATTTCATGTTAGTTAAGATCTGAGAACTAAACATGAAACATATTAGACATGACATCTCAAATATATTCAACAATCTCCCCCAACTTGTAAATTATGGAAAAATGTACAAGTTAATAGATTTGATGATGTCAAAAACATTTAAGTTCAAATTCAATAAGAGTTTGACTAAGCAAATAATTACAACTTACAAAACATCCAGCTTTACCAGCATCACTGAATCAATCTGAATCCATGATGATTCTTAACAAAATCTCTTATCAGATTATCTTCAGCTTTCTTCAGAACTTCAGCTAACTGTGCTTTGACCTGCATCAGTTCTTCTTTACTATCACCAATTTGATAAATGGAAGTTCTGAGAGCTTGAATGGATGTTCTTTCAAGTCCATCACCAATTATGATAACCTTAGGATGTGAAGAGTTTTCATTATAACATAAGCATCTTCCTTTCAGAATAACTTCCACCTTAGCAGAATTCTTCAGCATAAGAATTTCTCTTCTATCACCTTCAGTAATCATTGGACTGTAATGAGAAGTCTTTGTACCAGAGATTCTGAATAGATCTCTTATAGCCTTCAAAATATATTCTGACCATCTTCTTGTAACATCAGATTTTACTTCCAGAAGATAATGAATATGTTGAAGCTCTCTGATAAACTTCTTTAATACATCGGAATCAGCTAATCTATAAGTCCTTCCATCATTGAGAAATAAGATCAATTTCTCTTTTAGATTCTCTTTATCATGAGCATCTATCATAGCTTGAGCAGACAACACCTTGTCAAGGTGTCTTTGTTTGATTTATTCATATGGTTGTCTGTCAATATGAAAGGATCTTTTAGAGTAACCTCTACTCCTGTTTGAATCTTCTCTTCGTCAGAACCTAATCCAGCTGTATCTCTAGGTTGCTTGGATCTTAACCCAAATATAGCAAGTTGAATCATCATGAGATTGGATTTTGGTTCAACAGGAGCAGTTTTCTTCCATAACAGCTTCTTCTTATCAGCAATTGTCATTTTATCCAAATCAACTTGATCAGAATTTGTTGTTTCTTCTATAGTTTGCTGTCCTTTATTTTGAACAACAACTTGAGCAGTGTCAGAGGTTGTTTTAGAATCTTCATTTATCTTTCTTCTTTTCAGAATTTGAACAGTTTCATCTTCTATCAAATCATCATCATGCAATGTAGTTTGATAGACTGGAATGGAAGAATTTTTCTTTTTCTTTAAAGGTTCACCAACCTTTTCTTTTCCTTTTGATTTAGAATCAATATCAATTTGTGATCTTGTTTTGGCTTTAGATGCCTCAGTGATTGATTTCTCCTTGATCACAACGCCTTTCTCCTTAGGCCTTGGAGGTTTCTTTGCATCAGAAGCTTTAGACTTAGGATTTATCTTCTCAGCAGCAAATCTAGCTTCTTCCTCCTTGAGAGTTTCTAAATCCATTCCTGGATTGTGTTTTAGAAATAATCTTCTTGCTATCTCCTCATCAAGTGTCTGGATTTTAGGATCTTTGTAATAAACAGTAGTCTGCTTCCCCTTTAACTTCAGAGTTTGCAAAAACCTCTGAGAGTCTTCAGATCCTGAATGAATCAGAATATCAGAACTTGACATCAGACTTTGCTTATCACCACTTGACTTCAGTCTTTGAGCATTCACAGCATCGGAACTTGATTTGTTCTGTATAAAAGATTTTCCTTGAATTCTTTGACCTCTGCTCTTTTCAGATTTTCCCTGGTCATCACGTTCATCAGCATTTTTCTTCAGTTCTTGAGTAGGTGAGCATTTGGACTTAACTACCTTCTCCCCCTTTTTGGCATCATCAGGACGTAAGAGAGAAAGAAGAAGTTCAACTGAAGATTGGATTTCATCCAACTGAGCTTTCTGAGAAGCTTGATTAACCAAAACCTCAGCAATTTGGGCCTGTTGCTTCTCTTGAGTTTTCTCAATGGCTGCAACTTTTTCAGAAATAGGTCTGATATACCCGTTCTTGTTAAGCTTGAGCACTTGATCTAGCTTATCAGCTTGTTTTCTGAGTGTATCAACCTTTTCATGAGTAGCAGTATGTAGACCTTGAAGATGTTTTGTAGACAGAGCTGTGATCTTGAGTTGTGTCTTGAAATCAGCATTTGTAAGCAACTCATCAGCTTTTGCAATATGCTCTGTCAGAATTTTAAAACATGGAATAAAATCAGATTGATTCCACTTCTTGGTCCACTCAAGACCTCTGTGAGTATCCTCCCAAGGAATAGGTGCTTCCTTTTCAACAAATTTCTTCACCAATTCTTCCTTGCCCAGAATAGGTACTGGAGTCCTAGCAGAAACACTGTCATCAGAACTTGAGGAAGACTCATTGTGTTCTGATAGCTCAATAGTGTGTGAAGCAACTGGAGATTCAGGAATAACATTATCTAAATTCTGATCAGCAGAATTTATCTCCAGAGCTGGTGTCTTTGATGTAGATGGAGCTTCCAGATAAAGAACTTCAGGTATATTCAAATTATGAATATCTATTTTAGAATTATCAGTATGTTCCTTAGCATCATCTGTAGCTTTAATTGGAGAGACTGGAGGAGTAACAACTGTGTTGGAAACAATTTCTTTGGCTTGAGCTCGAAGGGCTTTAATGATCATCGGTTCCTGTGAGATCAGAGATTCCTGATCCCCTTCCCCAGCTTCTTTAGTATCTTCTGATATAGCCTTAGCTAAATACCTCATTGCCTTCATTTTCTTCAATCTCCTTGCCAATGAAGGAGTTGCTTCAGCAGCATCAGAATGTATAGATTTCCTTTTCAAAATATCATAACTTTGAGCTGCTTTTTCTTTCTGAGAAGTAACATTCTCAGCTTCATTTATCACAGGTTCAGATGCATGAACCCGTGCTTCAATGTTGTCCTCTTCACTCTCAGACTCATCTCTGAGAATCATCTTCCTTCGCTTTTGTGGAGGTTGAGGAACAGACTTTGTCCTCTTAGCGGGTTTGGAAGATGAGGGTCTGGTTGTTTGTGCTGATGGTTAAGAAGTCTGAGGTGTTTGTGTAGAGGTGGTAGGTGCTGATGGTTGAGGTTCTGATGGTTGGACTTCAGGATATAGTGCAGTGTATTTAACTGGATCATAGGTTATTAAGGTTTGTTTGACAAATAAAGGTATTTGGAGGGGTCTTAACAGAACCTTCTTATTATCAGTAGATAATAAGTCATTAAAAGCTCTTTTGGCTAATTTGAATGATGGAATTAATTCATGAGCTAATTGGGGCTTATCATGACAAGAAAAGCTATAAATAAGCTGACAGAATCTAGCAAAATAAACAGTATTTCTATCGTCTGTCATCCTATCCCCAATGAAACATAGAACAATACTTGCATAATCAAATATCAGTTTGATTAATGAGAGCATACCCGATTTGTTGACTAAATATTGGGATTGCATCAAAGTTAGAACATTTGTTTGCAAAAGCCTTGGTAATACAGTCGAAGAAGAAACTCCATTCCCTCCTTATGTAAGATCTCTTCAACTGACCCAGCTTTGCCAATGTCCTCTCATACCCCAGACTAGCCATCATGTTTTGAAGACCTGGCTCCTCAACAGTAGAATAAACACAGTTCTCAGGCAGCTACAGTGCTTGTCGAACCGTGGCCAATGTCACGACATGCTCATCCTCCCCTGATGAAAAGATAATACTTGAGCACCACCATCATCATATACTCCGCTTCTCCAGAACTCCAGCACTTGAGTACCAGAGACTGCATCAGGTTGGGTTAAAGCGTACCCAATATCAGAACTAGTAAGAAAGTCCTGAATAAAGTGAAGTTCCGATGGAGCTTCAGCCTTGCTAAGAATAGCAGAGTAGTTATTAGGAACAAATTTAGCCCCATTGTAAATTACGTCTTTTGGTGCCATCTCTGTAAGAAATGAAGTGAGTAAGAGAATTTTTGCAAAGTGTTTGTGAAAAGTCCTGAGAGAAAAAAAAACTTCAGAAAATAAGAGAGAGAGAGAGAGAGAGAGAGAGAGAGAGAAAGTAAAAGAGATTTAGAATAGAAAAGTAAGTAAAAGATTAGAAAATCTTTTATCTCTCATAGATATACTCTCTGCACTCAACAGTTGTATTTTTTAAGCATGGGATACACTTTACACCTGGCACCATGTGAACAGTCAATAAAAGGTTAAAGCAGGAGTTAATGGGCACGTAAAATATGCAATAATTACCGTGCACATGCAGTTTTTCAGGACATACACGTTAACCACTAACCCATAATGATTATGACTGTTTTATATCACCCAAATTATTCTGATTTAAATATGACTGTTTCAGTTTTTATCACAAATAAGTCAAGTAAAGAAAAATGCCACGTACGCATCAAAGATTCCATCAGGATTTAATATCAGAACTTAACTTATACCAGATTTGAACAGTCATCAGAATATGGATTCTATACTCAACAAGTGAATATCTTTTTCTGTGATTCGTCATACAAATACTGACTTGTTTTCTTCAGAGTTTAATCCTCAGAACTTCCATCAGAACTTGTCCTCAAAATTTATGCAACTGACACTTAACTGTTTGTCAAAAACAACTTAATCACCACAGTAATTTTCATCATTCATATGGAGTGAAAGTGTGTGCAGTCAGCAAGACATCAGATAAATATTAAAGTTTGATAAACTTCAGTATATCTTAGAAATAAGGCATTACTCAGAAAAATGCGTAAAATCTGTCATCAGTCATGATGTCTACTATAGAACAAGTTTATGCGTGAGTCCACCTCAACTGTTTGTGCTCATTTTATGCATCTTTTAAAATTCCTTTTTATAGTGGCTTCTAAGTGTAAGTGAGTCACGACTGCTTATCAGAATTTATGCTGTTATCAGAGTATTTCTCCAGTAATCATAGAGTGTGAAAAGTCACCAAGAAAATTTTTGATTTTCTAATACATATTACTTAATACTAGCAATGCACTTGGGTCTTCCCTTTCACATTTTTACTCTAGATCTCAAAGGAGTACCTGGCTTTTATTCTGTTCTTTTCTTTTCTTTTTTTTTGATAAATGAGGCATATCAGCACTTCGTTCATTCTTAAGATTTACTGACATCAGAATTTGACAGATAAGAAACAAGAATATAGTTTGTGACTTAGTAATAAGATACACAAAGTAAACTTGACTAAGCTCAATATCATAATCTGCTTGTGTTAATGAGTTTCCACATAAACAACTAATTAAAACATGGGATTTCTAGTATGTTAAAGACTACTAGGTCAGCATCTAGCACAGTTATCCTCATTGGATTGAATAGTCACAGAACATTCAAAACACTTATCAGGGTATATAAATCCACATCAGATAACAATCAGCATTTAATGAAATTCAAATTAAGCACAAATTACATAGAGATAATACATTCTGTAAACATTGATCATAAAGTTTAATGCATGAGAACAAAAACTAAGTAAATTTAGCGAAAAGAACCTGAAACCATTCCAAGTTAATTTACCAATCTTATAAAAATAGCTTCACATAATGGTTTTGTGAAGATATCTGCTAGCTGTTGATCTGTTGGAACAAAATGCAATTCCACTGTACCTTCATCCACATGTCTCTTATGAAACGGTACCTTATGCTGACGTGCTTTGTCATTGAGTGTTGAACTGGATTACCTGTCATATCAATAGCACTTTGATTATCACAGTAAATAGGGATATTAGAAAATTCTAACCCATAATCCAGTAACTGATTCTTCATCCAAAGAATCTGTTCACAACAGCTTCCTAAAGCAATATATTCTGCTTCTGCAGTTGATGTGGAAATTGACTTTTGTTTCTTGCTAAACCAAGAAACCAATCTGCCTCCAAGAAATTGGCAGCTTTCACTAGTGTTTTTCCTGTCAATTTTGCATCCTGCAAAATTTGCATCTGAGTAACCAATTAGCTTAAAATCTGATTCCCTAGGATACCACAATCTTAGATCAGATGTACCCTTAAGGTACTTGAAAATTCTTTTCACAGCTATTAAGTGAGGTTCTCTTGGATCAGCCTGAAATCTTGCACAAAGACATGTAGCATACATGATATCAGGTCTACTTGCAGTTAGATAGAGTAAAGAGCCAATCATACCTCTGTAGTTAGTAATATCTACTGATTTACCAGTATCCTTATCTAACTTGGTTGAAGTGGCCATGGGAGTGGATGCAGTTGAACAATCTTGCATTCCAAATTTCTTCAGTAGATTTCTAGTGTACTTGGATTGACAGATAAAAGTGCCTTCTTCAGATTGCTTGACTTGAAGGCCCAGAAAATAGTTGAGTTCCCCCATCATACTCATTTGATATCTTGACTACATCTGTCTTGCAAACTTCTCACATAGTTTGGAATTAGTATAACCAAATATGATATCATCAACATATATATGTACCAAAAGTAAGTCCTTTCCATGGTTGAGGTAGAACAAAGTCTTGTCAATTGTGCCTCTGTGAAATCCACTTTCCAGAAGGAATTGAGCTAAAGTCTCATACCATGCCCTTGGAGCTTGCTTAAGGACATAAAGTGTTTTGTCAAGCTTGTAGACATGATTGGGAAATTTAGGATCTACAAAGCCTGGAGGTTGTTCAATATATACCTCTTCTTCCAATTCTCCATTGAGAAAAGCACTTTTCACATCAATTTGAAAGACTTTAAACTTCTTGTGAGCATAATAAGCCAAAAAAAGCCTTATGGCTTCTAATCTAGCAACTGGTACAAATGTATCATCATAATCAATACCCTCATGTTGAGAGTAGCCCTTAGCAACCAGTCTTGCTTTATTCCTTGTAATTATGCCATCACTATCAGTTTTATTTCTGAACACCCATTTTGTACCTACAACTGATCTGTTCTTTGGTCTTGGCACTAGGGTCCAGACTTTATTTCTTTCAAATTCATTTAACTCTTCCTGCATTGCTTGCACCCAATCAGCATCTTAAAGAGCTTCTTCCACTTTCTTTGGTTCAGTCTGAGATAGAAAAGAATGATAGAGACATTCATTTGAAGTTGCAGTTTTAGTTCTGACATCTGCTACAGGATCTCCAATGATTAAGTCAAGTGTGTGTGCTTTAGTCCATTTCCTTGCAGATGGAAGTTGATCTCTAGAACTGGATCCTCCCCCATGATCCATGCTGTCTCCATCAGTATTTTATGATGCTCCCCCTATAGTTATACTCTCTGAGACTTCAGATTTTGTATTTGATTTTTCAGGAGTTCAAGAATCAGAGCTTCCATAATTATCAGAATTTGGCTCATCAGAATTAGATGAATCAGAATTTGAAGAGCCAGTAATTGGTTCTAATGCTTCTCAAGAGTCTTGAGATGTGGTAGAATCTTCAGCTTGCTCCCCCTGGACAGGTGCATTTTCCTTTGGAGTTGTTACCACAGTTTCAATGACATCAGAACTTAATCCATCAGAACTTACAGGATCAGAATTTTCAGGATCAGAATTTAAATCTTCATTCTCAAATCTCAGCTGATCATGATCATCGAAATCTTCAAGTCCAATAATCTTCTTATCATCAAAAGAGACATTGATAGATTCCATGACAACTCGTGTTCTTAAATTGTAGACTCTGAAGGCTTTTGTGGAAAGTGGATATCCAACAAAAATTCCTTCATCATCTTTTAGATCAAATTTTGACAGCTGCTTAGGATGAGCCTTAAGAACAAAACACTTGCAACCAAATACATGAAGGTATTTCAAATTTGGCTTCTTCTTCTTCACCATTTCATATGGTGTTTTCCATGCTTGTTTATGAGTGTAGCATTTTGTATAAAACAAGCAGTCTGCACAGCTTCAGCCCAAAAATAGGTTGGTAGCTTTGCTTCATCAAGCATTGTTCATGCAGCTTCAATGAGAGTTCTGTTCTTTCTTTCAACAACTCCATTTTGCTGTGAAGTTCCAGGTACAGAAAATTCCTGTTTGATTGCATGATCTTTGCAGAACTCTTCCATGATTGAATTCTTGAACTCGGTTCCATTATCACTCCTTATGATTTTAACAGAATCTTTGATCAATTTATCCAGCTGTCTAACATGATCAGTTAGGTTAGATGCAGTTTCAGTCTTCTTGTGCAAGAAGTACACCCATGGGTACCTTGTGAACTCATCCACTATAACCATAGCATATTTCTTCTTTGCAATAGACATTATATTGACTGGACCAAATAGATCAACATGCAGTAGGTGATAAGGCTCAAGAATTGATGACTCAGTTTTGCTCTTGAAGGAAGATTTTCTTTGTTTTTCCTTCTGACATGAATCACAAAGGCCATCAGGAGCAAATACTGTTTTTGGCAGTCCTCTCACGAGATCTTTCTTTACAAGCTCATTTATATTGTTGAAATTTAAATGAGAGAGTTTCTTGTGCCAATTCCAGCTTTCTTCGATTGATGCTCTACTCAACAGACAGATTGCGGAACCATTAGTACTTGTTGAAAGTCTGGCTTCATAAATGTTACCTTTTCTGTATCCTTTCAGAACCACTTTTCCTGTTGAAATACTTATAACTTCAAAGTGTTCTTCAAAGAAATTTAGATGATAACCTCTGTCACAGATTTGACTTATACTCAACAGATTGTGTTTAAGTCCTGAGACTAGAGCTACTGCTTCAATGATGACATTCCCAAGATTGATTTTGCCATATCCTAGAGTTTTCCCAATATTTCCATCTCCATAAGAAACTCCTGGGCCAACTTTCTCCGCAAAGTCTGATAGCAAGGCTTTATTTCCAGTCATATGTCATGAACATCCACTGTCCAGGACTAGGATGTTCTTCCTGTTGCCCTCCAATCACAAAGACCACTAAAGGTTAGTTTTAAGGACCCAGACTTGCTTGGATCCTTTGGCCTTTTTAAGTTTGTTAACATTTGCAGCGGATTTAACATCAGAGTGTATGCTAACATTTTTCTTTACACTAGAAGGAATTAAAGTAACTTTCTTTAAAGAAGGTTTTATCTGATAATAATTATAGTACAAACTATGATATTCCTTACAAGTATAAATGGAATTCCACACACTACCACAATGAAAACAAGGATTTTATGTCTTAAACCTAACAGACTGGCTCTTAACTCCGAACTTAGAATGTAAGGAGTTTATATTCTTATTCTTCCTGCAAAAAGAAGCCAGATGGTTAGAGTTTCCAAAGTTATAGAATTTCTTTTTAGGAGCATTATAAACAGGCATATAAGTGTTGCTTTTATTCACACCTTCCTTTCTATTCCTATTTTTCCTAGCTACCTTTACCTTGTTTACACTGGTAATCTTTTTCGGCTTATGTTTAAGCTGCTTCTTTGTCATTAAGCCTATGTTAACTTCAGTTGGTATATCAAGTTCTAATTTGTCAGAAGTTGACTCTGCTATCACTTCTGTCTCAATATCTTTCATCTTTTCAGAATTAGACTTTATAGTTTTAGCTACAAATCTAACAGGATTTACCTTTGGCTTAGTAGTCTGTTAACAATAATTGGCTTAACTTGTTCAGTTCCTTTTTCACTTTTCTCATCTCCATAACCTAAGCCCTCTTTCCAGTTTCCACTACTTAGTATATCCTGAGTTGCTCTGCCAGAGTTAGTCCAAATCCTAATAATCTCTCTCTCCTTTTCTAACTCAGTTTTTAGAGATTTATTCATTTTTAGCACTTCATCTCTCACATAGAAAGCATCATCTCTATCCTTCTGAGTTTGATGGAACATAACTAACTCATTTTCTAAATAAACATTCCTCTTTTTAAAGGCAAGATTTTCAGAAGTTAATCTTTCACATGTTAAAGTTTGATCTCTATAGTTAATAAACATGGTTTTAAGATATAATCTCAACTCAGTAATATCATCAGTATGAAAGGCATAAGTTGTTTGAGGTACCTTTAACTTAGCAGCATCAGAACTGCTATCAGTATTTGCCATCAAGATATAGTTTTCCTCATCTTCAGAATCTGAGGAGTCTGTCCAGCTTTTCTTCTTTGTGACAAGAGCTTTGCCTTTGTCACTCTTTCCTTTCTTGCAGTCAGGAGATATGTGGACTTTCTCACCACAGTTGTAGCATTTGACATTTGAATAATCTCCTCTGTCAGACTTTCCTCCTTTGCCTTCAGATTTTCTGAAGACCTTCTTATCTGAACTTTTAACTTTCCTGGAAAACTTCTTTCCTCTTCTGAATTTCCTGTATGCTTTCTTTGTGATACCCTTCACCATAAGAGCACACAGCTTTATCATCTCTTCATCAGCATCTTCTTCAGATAGACTTTCAGTTTCTGAATCATCATCATCAGTACTTGATGATTCTGAATCAGACTTTATGAAGAGAGCCTTTCATTTTCCTTTCTTTGAGACAGCCACTTTGGGGGATTTCTCCTCAGCATTAAGAGTAACTGTTCTTGATTTTCTCCCATGTCTCTTGCTTCTTTGATCCATCTCAAGTTCATAAGTCTTGAGCATTCCATAAATTTTATCAAGAGTAGTTTCATCAAGAGCATAGTTATCTCTTATAATAGTAGCTTTCAAATCCCAACTTTCAGGAAGAGCTAAAAGGAATTTTAGATTTGAATCTTCAATGTCATATTCCTTGTCCACCAGTGACAGACCATTCAAGAGTTTGACAAACCTGTCATATAAGTCAGTTAATGACTCATCACTTTTTGAGTAAAAGTGCTCATACTTTTGAGTGTGTATAGTCCTCCTATTTTTCTTGATTGCATCAGTCCCTGACACCTTATCTCCAAAGCATCCCATATCTCCTTTGCAGTCTTGCAGTGAATTACCCAATTTGACATGACATTATCAATGGCACTATGCAGCAAATGCCTTACCTTTGCATCTTTGGCAATAGATGAGATATCTTCAGCTGTGTATTCACTTTTCTCCTCTGGTATGGTCTTTGCTGGCTGATCTGCATCTACAACAGAGAGCTTGGTTGGCTTATGCAGTCCTTCATTAATTCTGTCAAGGTATTCTGGATCTGTAGCTTCCAGAAACATAGCCATCTTCACTTTCCATATGGGATATTCAGACGGTCTCAGCATGGGAACCCTGATAGTCTCATATCGACTATGGATTTGAGTTTTTAGAGTTTCTTCAGTTTTAGCGGGCTTGGTTGGATTTTCTGCTTCTTCAGACATAATTGTTTTGGATCTTTACTGTATGTGTGTTAATAGATAGGCTCTGATACCACTTGTTAGGTCACACAACACTGTAGAAGAGGGTTGAATACAGTGTAGAATACAATCAAATTGATTTAAAGCTCAAGTAATATAAAACAGATGTATTCGATATAACAAACTCTGTTACAATGGAACTGTTCTCTCTTAGTGATGAACAAATATCACGAGAGCCGCTAGGTTACAATTATATGATCTTCTCGATGATCGTAACTCTTTTAGAGTAAACCTATGTCTGTGTTTATATAGACACACAGTTACAAGATAACTTCTAGTTGATATGGAATATAATTTTGTCTCCTAAAATATATCAACCAGATATCTTATAATTCTTCTAGTCCTCGAACTCTTTCCTTGCATATCTTCTTCTTGTATTAGTCTCGATCCTCTTTCGTGTAAATCAGCTTCCTTCCTTAACTGTATGTCCTCTAGTACTTAAGTTCTGATATCCATCTTCTGATATTATCTTCTAATAATCTAAGTTCTGATATCCTTAAGTTCTGACTTCTAGTAAGTCCTGATTCCCGTAAGAACTGATATTTCCTATTAGTTAAGATCTGAGAACTAAACATGAAACATATTAGACATGACATCTCCTATATATTCAACATTACATCGTGCAATCAAGTTTCGTATAAAACATATATGTATTTATATAGCTACTCGACGTCCCGATAAACATCAGATACTCTCCCGTATTTCCGTAGGTCAATTTCCCAGAAATCGGGAAGCGTCTCCTTTGTTTATCGGACTACTCGTCAAAGCAATTCGACGTCAAACCCAATATCACAACAACGCAATCCAACAACCACAATCACAATCCAACAATCAATTCAATTATGCACCTCGATCTTCGATATAACCTTTACATTTTAATTAAATATTTTCATTTTGGAAATAACTTTACGAACTAAATTTATTTATTTATATAAAGGTAGGACTCAGATCAAAATCATTACCGTCCACCGTCGACTCACCGAGGTTCATCGCCGACGGCAGTGAAATCTGTCAGTGCCCGAATAAATCAGGTGTCCAAACCGATTTCACCGATAAAATTCCCGTACGAAAAATATTTATTTCTCATAAATTACTCAAATAGTTTCTCGCAGAAATTAAATGAATACTTTAATAAATAAAGAAATAAACATTACAATCAAAATCACAGGAATAGGTATCCCGAGCAGGAGCTACAGAGGAGCAAAAATCCACGCGTCCCACGCGCTGCTCGCCGCCACACCTCATGGATTTTCCGAGAGGCGGCAACACAGAAACAACAATAAGGTTGAAGCAGATATATACACACCATCATATGTATGTAACCTTCAACAATTGAATACCAATTATCACAGGAACCACATAAACTACTGAGAAGCAGAATCGTGGCCAGAAAAGAAAAAGAAGCCGGTGAACTTACCGGAAACCGACGGGATAGGAAGAGAAAAAGGGAGAAAAGAAGAGATCGAGACTGAGGTTGCAGATTGAGTCCGAGAATAAAAGAAATGGGCCTATAATTTAGCCTGCTACGATGATCAAGCCACGTGTCCAAGTAAAAGGGACATGTGTCCTCTTCTATTTTAACGAAAACTCTGATTATAACACTGATTGCAAATATAGTGACATATATCGCGAGAAAATAAATAATCAAAATAATTCCAAATTAATTTTAAAATTTTTTAAATATCCCGAAACTAATAAAATAAAATTTTCATTATTTTTAAAGCATTTTTAAATCGCGATTTATACCCGCAATTCACAATTAATGCACCACGTTACACTTAAAACAAATTCAGAAAATCACAAAAATAGTCTTAAAGTTTTACAAATATCCTGAAGTTTATAAAAACATAAATTTTGTAATTTTAAAATAATTTCTGAAACACTATTTACACCCGCTTTTATCAATTTAACGAATCAACGCGCTGTTGAAATTAATCCAAAAATTCCCAAAATAATTTTAAAATACTCGAAATATTTCAAACTTAAATAAATAGGAATTTCATAATTTTTGAAAAATTCTGGAATTGAATACGGAATTTATGAATAAATGCAATCAGAAATTCATACAGGGCTAAATAATTGATGAAATATGGATTTCTAAATTTTATAAAATCCCTTAAATAATTATTATAATTATAAAATCTTGAAAACAATTTTAAGGACAATCCAAGTATTTATAGAAATAAATTTGCATTAAATCCACTTTTAAAAGTGAAAACAATTCAGTACTACTCAATAATTAATTACACGAGCCACCCTGGACACCATAATTCACACACATAGATAAAAATAAAACAACATATAGCTGACAAAAGCTATACACATATATTATTCATATAATAATTCAATAATTACACTTTAATTAAATATAAAAGTATATGAGTTGTTACATATCATCTTCTCTGGTTCTCCTGCAAGAGAAACGACTACCTTAATTGGTTTAAGAGGACCATCATAAATCCTGTTTAGATATTCAGGATCTGTGGTTTCCATACACATGGCCATCCTGACTTTCCAGATTGGATATTCATGTATCTTCAAGATTGGCACCTTGATTGCTTCATACCTACTCATGTTGCTTCTAATCTGTGATGTGGCTGGGGTTGGTGGGTTTGGATTCTGTGTTTCTTCTTTTTTGTCTCCCATTGTAGATTGATTTTCAGATTTAAACTGTTTGTGCGTTAATAGCAAGCTCTGATACCAATTGTTAGGCCCTTAATCAACTGTAAAGGGGAGGTGAATACAGTTAATACAATCAATTCGACAAAGCTTCAACAGAATCAGTAGTTTTTATATTAACTGATTAAAAATGATTATAAATGTACTTTCTCGAAAGGATGAACAATTATCCTTAATAGCTGCTAGGTTATGTGAAAGATATAACAATGTCTCAATGTATATAGCATGAACCTAATATGTGCTTTATATAGAGCACAGCTACACAATGTATAAGGAATCCTATTCTATCAACAACAAGGAAACCTAATACAATGCTTCTGAGATAAAGTTCTTCACCGCCTTGAGTTCCTATTTCCTTTTCCTTACCGAAGATTAACTGATGTGAAAAATACCGATTACATCATCCGTGGACATCATCATTCATCGATATCATCATCCGTTGATATCATCATCCATTGATATCATAATCATATGTTGATATAAAAGTTCTGATGTGAACTTCTGATAGTTTCTTCTTGATATCATCAATTGCTCCTAACAGTATTTAAGGCTAATGCTAGGCGAAAAGTAAGAGTGGTTAAGTTATTTAGAGGTCAAAGAAGGTATCCAGGGAATTTGATGAAGAAGGTTCGAGTTAGAGTTATTTATTGAGATTCAGATGTAAATCAGCTTTGTAAATAAAATAGTAGTGATTCTTCTTATCGAAGATGATTTGATATTGTAAAAGATGTTGTTTATTAATAATAGTGGTTGGTTCTAATTTCAATACTATAACCTGTATGTGATCCTGTTTTTAGGGGTTAAATTATTTTCTTTTAAATATTTTATTAAAGCTTTCAAGTTTTAAATTCTTTGGTGTTTATTATCTTTTCAAAAATATAGGTTTTCAAAAGTGTTTTAAAAGTGTTTTCCTGTGGTGACATCAAATCCAAACCCTCGGATTTGTGGAGCGTCACAATGTCTACACCTCCTTTGCAGACACCACAGGAAAACATGCATGTATCACCTATGCATGCTGTCATAACCGGTATTTTATTTATCCTTTAATTGATATATATGTGTATATTAATTGAGTTAAATAAAAATTTTGTGAATATGTGTTTGTGTGATTAAAATTATGCTAAATAATTGTGTGATATTATTTGGAATTTTTGAAAATAAGAAATGCATTATTTGCTATTTATGTAGGTTATAAAATATATTTTATTATCTAAGAAAAATTGTTTTAAAATTATTTTTATTAATAAATTTCGAAATTGATCTTATTAAATTCCTAAAATTCTAAACTATTTTGTGGTGTAACTTTTGTAATTTATAGATTATTGGTTTTATTTATAAAATATATTCTTTAGTTTTAATTAGATTAATAATTATGTGATTACCTAATTTCCCTTGCATGCATTTTAACCCTTAATACAAAGTGAGGGCATTCATGTCATTATCCACCCCACTAACTCCTTTCTACCTTACCAAATTACCACTTTAGCCTTGCATGCATATTGTGCTAGTTAAGAGAGAACGACAAGGAATTAATTACCCACTCCACTACCTATTTCATAACAAACAAAATGATCAAACATGTGATCATTCTCCACTTGCACACTCCACCCTCACTCTCCTCCCCTCTCTCGTCCCTCTCTCTCGGTCGAGATACACACACACAGTCCTCTTCTTTTTCATTTCCAAATATAAAGAATTCTAGTATAATTCCACTCTCTTAATCTTGTTAAACCCCTTCCATACATATTTGTGTAGAGAATTATATATTTGTTGAATGGTTTGGTGTTGCATGTAAGAGGTAGGTACAAAACTGAAGTGGAAGACCTTAGTTCTTATAAACTTAAGGTCGAAACTAAGAGTTAAATTAGAAAAAGGGTTGTGAAGGGCAAGACATGGGAGTTTCACTCATATGCAAGTGCCATTCCCTCCCTCTTCCATTCGACATTGACTAAAAAGGAGCCGAATGGAGTGGTTGTTTGTATTGTTGGTTGATCTTAGTTTCTATGTACATAAATCATGCTTTTTGGTGATATTATCTTGGTTTAAACCTTTGCCTGTTATATATTTTTATAAATATGATCATGATAAGGTTGCATGTTAATTTTATGGAATAAAATTTAAGTGCTAGTAAGATATCTTAGAGTATAAGTCAAGATCATAGTTGCATGCCATGGTTTGTGATATTTTGAGCCTTGAATTGATTTGCATGTGATGATAAATGCTTTATTATGAAAATATATAGTATGTAAAGTGGTTTAATGAGTATATTCAATTGGTATTGCATTTTCATGTTGTGATATATATTCGTTTTGTACATAAGTACTCGAAAATGTGATTTAAGTGTTAGTCTTGCTATTTTGTTTAAATAATTCGGTCATGGTGCATTAGGGTATGGATGATCTCCACCACTTTTTAACGTGTTAGATGAGAATATTAGGATAGTAATTATGCTTGGTTAAAGATTGGGTTCATGGTTTATAAGTAGGAGTTAAGGTGGAGGGAGTTATAATAGATTTTCAGCATTTTCCAGATTTGAGGATGGGTTGTGAGTGAGAAATGAATGAGCATTTGCTAGGAATTGCGAGGCCCAATCTACCAGGGGTTAGGACTTGACCTATAGTCGATCCCAGAAGCTTTAAATTAGAGACATCAATCCATTTAGTTAGGGACACAAGTCAAAACATGAATTCTGCCGAAACAGGGACAATTTGAGATAGGAGCAAGTTTTAGCTTAGAAACTGATGTCATGGGTAGGCCCTCATTATGCCTAGATTAGCAATGATACTAGGGAGTATGTGGGAGGTCTACAAGCCATAGTTTGGAGGTTTAGAGTTAAAACTAAGGGTATAAAATGAGAGCAAAACAGGGCAGTTTGAGTGTCGCTGGAACATGGGAGAGTCAACTTTGAGAGAAGGCCTAGGGAGGCCTATGATAGGCCTTGCTATCATTCCAAGTGCACAAGTTAGATTTAGGTTCTGAGATTCTAGTGTAGTAATTTGAATAGAAAACTTTGAGTGGAAGAGGGATCAATGACACTAGAAACCATTCATTGTCACCTAGGTGTTGCACTTAGGAACACTTTAACTTTGCACTTAGTTTTTGAGTCCTTAGAGGTAAGGCCTGAGTTGACCATTGCGTTAATATGATAGTTAGAGGTCAGTAGGAGGATAGGGCATGGTTTTGGTCAAGTGAAATGGGGTTGTCTTGATAGGGCACTTCGAATTTGGAGAGATAGTTGGGTTGCACTAGGATAGTTAACACTTCGAGTCATTTGAGTTGGTGGAGTGAGATCATTCAATACTTAATAGTGCACTATGTTTTAAATAATATATTATGTGACTAAATGTGTTATGTGCCCCTAAATGACTACTTACAACATGATGCTATTATGTGAATACTAAGAGTCGAATGTGTAAATAGGCCTAAGTGCCACTATGATTCGAATTTTCTATAACTAGGATGGGAATTTTGTGAGAATACATCTTGATGAGGTTTAATATTATTGTGTAGGTTCAGGAGAAGATAGTAAGCTTTCCATCAAAGTCGAGTAGTGCTCCCGATTGCATCCATGCTCAAGACGAGAGTTAGTCCAACCTTCTTAAGGCAAGTGTCCTTAAACCCTCTCGAGATATGTTGCGAGTTATTTTGAACTTTTATTGTAATAACCCCAAATTTTGGAAATTTTTGAAATTTTTGAAACCCTTATGAATAGTGTTTTTGCTTAATGAGAAAACTTTTCATGCCCCACTATGTAGGGATTCTGTTATGGATATTCTGAGATTTTATTAGTACTCTATATGGTATATAAGTGTATGTAAAGATCGTCAGAATCCAATTCCGAACACTTTGGTTTTTCCCGGAAATCCACTAGATACGGAAAGAATTGAGTAAAAGGTAACAGGATAAAAAAAAGGATTTAAATTAAAGGATTATAAGAGAGGATCATAAAAGGAATATAATATATTGAGAAAGGTTAAGGGAACCTAAGTAATAAGATCCCGGGTATGATCCCTCAAACGATAAACGAAAACGAAAGTTAAGCGAACCGTATAACATATCAGCGGTCATTAGGCAAACAATTAGGAAGTTAATCAAAGAGATTAGAGGGGATGATGTCATCTAACCAATGAGAAGAGGACAAAGAGGGAAGGATGACACCACATGATGACATAAGCATGACAAAGGAAGGAAGGAAATGTGGTTGAATTAGAACCACACAAAGTTTAAGGCTAAAAAGGTAATTAACTAAAACAAAAACCAAAACTACATCCACCAAGCCAAGCAAATCATTTTTCATCAAAACAATTTTTTTTTTTCATCACCAAGAACATTGCTCTCGGCTTTTCATAGTTTTCAAAGGGAAAATTTTCAAAATTCAAGTTCAAGGCTTCCTAAATTGGTAAGATAATTCCCTAGTATTCCTTATGCATAGTTATGGCTATTCTATGAGTTTAAGCCTCCAAATCATTCACAATATTCTTCAAGAAATCAATGAAGAAGACAATGAATAGTGACTTCAAGAATTTTAAATTGATTTTCTTGTTTTTCCTTTAAGATCCAAGCATCCCTAAGTCATCTCAAGACTTCTTAAGGCTTCCTAGCTACTCACACCACTTCAAGGAAGGTATATCATCTCCAAACCCTAGCTTTACTTTGTTAAATAGGATGATTCTAGTTGTTATGGTGATATAGTAGCTTAATGCTTGTTGGTTTAGAATTTGGGTTGGAGTGGTAGTGAAATGGATGGTGAATCTTGTTATTTTGGTTAAAAGAACTTAAGTATAGTTAAATTCAAGCTTAAGCATAAGTATAAATGTTAATATTGAATTGATTGGGGCTGTTAGGATGTGTTATGGATGGAGTTTGGATTGGGATGTGATTGTGGCTTGATTATGGGTTGTTTTGAAATGGTTTAAATTTGGGAAATCGCGTAAACAAAGCCGTCGTAATGCCCGATTTACCGTAGACTGTTTTTATTCTTAACATCAGAACCCTTGACCTCACTGCTAGGTTTTGACCATTGCCATGTTTAGATAGTTCATGTTACGAGCTTCGTTTTGATATGTGGTTCGTTTGATTCCGATGAACGGTTTAGGAGAAACGGCCGTTTTAAGTAACGACATTTCGTGAACGAACCCTTACCCCTCGCCTTACTTTGAAACATAGGATTAAGACCTTAAAGGACTAACTGGAGTATGAAACATTTATGTAAAGTGTAATAGGCAGTTGGTAAGATACTCGCGAAGGAATCGCTTTAAAACTCGTAATGGTTAATTTAATAAAAATGGTGGAGCCGAGGGTACTCGAGCGACTTAAGAGAATCAGTAAGCGCAAAGCGAGCGTTAGAGTCTAATTTGGTTAAAGTATAGATTTACAAGTGACTTCGGTTTAATTCCAACTTATATGTTGTTTATAGATTACCAGACTCGTCCCGAGCCATTTGTAACCCCCAGTCGCTCAATCAAGTTTTCTACCCGTTATACTGTTGTTGTGATGTATATGTGTATATGCATGATCTTGTGATAAATGCATATTTGTTATTAGCAAATTCTTGCGATATATTGTAGCATGTGATATGGTATATATGCATGCCTGTTTCGTATTCTTGATTTATATATCTGTTGGTTCAAATGCTTATTCGTTGCATAATACCTATGCTAGAGATAAGCGGTATTTGCGTATACCCTTAGTATAGGGGATCAAAAGGTGAACTTTTTCTAAAACCGGGAGGCGAGACTCCCGAGTATAATATATATTTATATATATATATATATATATTGATATAGTTTTTAAAACTATTAATCGAATAAGGTTTATTCGATAACTTTATTTTATTTAATGAATATTATTACGAATATTCATTCGAGGGCTTATGACTTCTTTATTTTATTAAATGAATATTATTTTGAATATTCATTCGAGGGCTTATGACTTCTTTATTTTATTAAATGAATATTATTTTGAATATTCATTCGAGGGCTTATGACTTCTTTATTTTATTAAATGAATATTATTTTGAATATTCATTTGAGGGCTTATGACTACTTTTATTTTATTATTTGAATATTATTTGAATATTCATTCGAGGGCTTATGACTCTTTTATATTATTTATTGAATATTATTTGAATATTCATTCGAGGGCTTATGACTCAGTTTATATTATTTAATGAATATTATTTGAATATTCATTTGAGGATCTATGACTCCGATTATTTGCTGAGATATGTTCTTTATTTTATTAAAGAATAAGGTGTCGATAATCAAACTTATCTTTGATTATTCAAATAAAGATAGTACTTTCGTATAAGTATATCTTTGGTTATTTAATACTCATTTCAAGTATAAGTTTTAAAACTTCTACATCAATTATTTTTATAAAGATTATTCTTTATGGGAATATTATTTAAATAATAATATTCAGATATTTTCTAATATATTGGGACTGATGTATTTCATTAAATCAGCATTACTCCAAATACTCTTTAAAGTGTTTTCGAGTCTTCAAAATGATTTTTAAAAGTTAGAGCGGATCCCAAAACTCATTTTTATATTTAAGATCTTCCTTTTAAAGGGGATTTAAATACTCGTTCAAAACGTGAGGGATCCGGCTCAGTGGTGTATTTTACATTCGCAACGAGGTTGCTGTTTTGAGAAAACATCTTGATTACTTGCCCATCGTTCGGGAAGTAAGTTCATCTATTTGAGTCGGCATAAGCGACATGGGCTCAGTGGGCGTCCATGAAAGTGTAAGTGCTCCAAGATTTGAAGAATCTGGGCTATTGCTGGGTTTATGGGTCCTGGGTTCACATTTGGGTTTGTATCATCTTGGTTGTTATTATTGTTGGTTTCTTCATTCTGGGTGTTGGTGCGGGTATTTCTTCTGGGAGGCATTTTCTGTAAAGAATCAAACAACTTATTCAGCTTTTGAATCAAATCTTTGTATAAAAGAAAATTTTTGTAAAACAGAGGTATCTCTTTTTGAAAACAGTTGTAACTAAGTAAATTGCATGCTTCTTTACAGAATATAAACAGTCATGGAAAACAGGGTACATGGTATCACAGGGGTATAACTGGTGCAATAGATAAGGTAAGGTAAAACAGGTGCAATAAAGTAAATGACAGTGCTGGAAAGGAAAAAGGTACTGATATATATAGATCAAAAGTTTTAGGTAGTACAAGCGTAAAGACGCTTCGGAAGTAAAAGCAAAAGGGTACAACAACCTACTCACTAGTCATCATAGCTAGTCTATAAAGACAACTCAAAAGTCTACTGATACACACTACACACTACTGTACATACTACATAACCATAAACACTGCTCAGCATCTCCATCTCTAAATTTCTGGCTCATGGAAAATCTGGACCTCCAATCTCCTCAAGCTCCTCTAGAACCCACTTAGCCCACTCCACTAAGAAATCAGGAGTGATGTCCTCATGTGTAGCCTCAACAATCGTGACAGCAGCTGCTCTACGAAACGCCTGGAGCCTCTCCCTAAGTCGCCTATCACCACTCCCCATCTCTCTGGTACGCATGATATGCAATAACTCCTGGATCTGACCCTGTAGGAATCACTGCTCCATAAGGCAGGCCTCAAACTGATGATATGGGACAGGATAGGAAGAGAACTGGAAAGGTACTCCTGTGACTGAATGACTAGTAAAGCCTGAATCAGCAGGTGGGGGTCCTCTGACAGGTGGCCTCATGCCTGGAGGTGGAATAGCCTGCAGTGGTACGGGCTGCAACACAAGTGGAGGTAGTATAGCCAACACTGGTGGAACAACAGGACGTGGATCCGAAGACGACACTCCAACTGAAGGCTCTGAGTGATCAGCTGATACGGGAATAAAAGAGTCGGCCATCGCTGCTATCTGAAATCATATCGCAATATCAAAATCTCGAACCATAACGTGAATTACACTAATACCTGATATACCGAAGCACTCAACCTCTCGACATTCTATCTTTCTATTCCTTACTTCTAATCCTAACCCTCTACCCATTTCCGTCAACCTAGGCTTATGTCAGTGACTTATAACCTGTAGCTCTGATACCAAACCTGTGGCGCCCTCCAAACCCGGATCAGAAGTTTGGGGTCCACACACATATACACACCTTATTTCTAACCTGCTTATAACAATAATGAAGATAACAATAATATACAATGACCCTATTTACCAACTACCATTTATCGCAACAGGTTAATGTATGCACACAAGCCACACATCTATTTATATTACATACCGTTCAAATCCTAATCATTCAAACTCAAACTGAGTATTAAACTTTATTACAAACTTTTACAGACTTAAATTATTCCAAAAGAAGCCTACTAGCTCAACTTTCTCAACTTGAACCCCTAGCTCTCGCGCTGGACTGGGGATCCTCGTTACCAACTGGTTCCTTTTTAACTGGAAAGAATATAAACAACATCGCACAAATGAGCTAACTAGCTCAGCAAGTCACAATGACAAAACTGAGAATAATGATCATCAAGAGAACATGATTATGATATCAAGTGAACAATGGATTATGATTTAGAATTGGATATTATACTTTTAATTTAAAAACCAAGGTTAGGCTGCTGATCAGTCACGCACTAACCCCGAGCAAGGCACACAACATTGCTCTAACTATTGGATCCAAGGCACACATTGGCCTAACTTGACCATTATATGGTCTGACCATGAATCTGGTCCACAATTTTATAAAAACAATCCAATTCTAACATAATAACAGAATAAGCAATAATAAACAATAACCAGAATCATTAACAACAATGAGTGTTTAACAATGAAAGGGTTTCAATCCTTGTAAGGATCAACAAGGTAATTTCAAAGCTTGGATGCTGGGTAATGAAAGAATTGGATAATAAAGGAATCAATGTTTCAGGGGTTTCAAGGATTTGGTCTTTCAAAGCATAAGATATCATGGATTGAGTATATAAGTAATTCAGTTCAATGTTTGGTATTTAGTTTGTATGTATTTGTGGAGTAGTATCGTAGATTCGTGGTTCGTGTTTGGGTATACAACAATGAATGGTCTAGAAAGAATCAGGTTACGGCTCAAGATCAATAACTGGAATCAGGGTTTAGGTTTCTGTGCTTCAAAGCACTTGCAATATCATAAGATTATCAAGTACTACAATATCTCGAGAAAGTTCAGAACACTTGCCTGGTACTAGCTTACTATTCTGCACTCGCTTCCAATCTCAATCGTCTTACTCCTCAACCACCTATTTCCCTTTCCTACGCCTTGCCTCTTCTGCTCACATATCATAAACATCTATCAATAATCGACTCATAGAGTTCTATTCAACACATACTTTTATCTACCCTTCGTTTTACCCAAATCCGATTAACGGATTGAAAGTTATGTAATAATCAAGTAAACACCGAATATATAGACTGATAGTCAATCAACAAGTCACAGATAGCACATAATACATCACGTAATCAATGATATATTATTTATAAAGAAGTCTCGGGTCATAAATAGGCTTTCGGGTATTTAAAATGATTTTTAAAACATTTTTTAGAATTAAAACGGGTCGTTGGATCAATTTCGGGTTAATAAACAGGGTTCAGTTGGCCAATTCTGGCTCCGAAACAATTTTATACTAATTATCGAGCCTTGGAAATAATTTAGAATAATATTTTAAAGCTCGAAACTATTTTTCGGAATTTTTAAATCATTTTTAAGTAATTATATCTAATTAAATAATTAATTAAAATCAATTAATAATTAATTAAATCAATTAATCAATTAATTTCCAAATTAATTGACCAATTAATCGATTAAAAATTAACTGAAATTAATTAACTAATTAATTCAGATTTATTTCTGAATTAAAAATAATTTTCGGAATTAAAATACTAATTTTTAGAATTTTCAGAAATTAAAAATGAATTTTTATAATAAAAATAAATAGGAAATATAATTTTTAAACATTTTTAAAACAGGAATCCAATTTTTGCAAAGTCTGGAAACCTGGGGGACCAAACTTCATCGTTTTAAAAAGTACAGGGACCAAACTACAATTTTACAATTCCAGTCGCCGGAAAAGTCGGGGGTGGCCGGAGAACTCACCTCCGGCATCCTCCCACCACCATCACCTCCAGAATTAAACTACACAACACCAGGAACCTATATCTGCAATCAAAATTCATCAATAACCCCAGACTTGGCCGGAATTTGATCAAGAAACTCGCTGGTTTCCGGCGGGTTCGACGTAAACTTCAAAACACAACTCCCTTCTCTACAGACCTCGTTGATTCATGAAACTTGTATGACTAGATTGCAAATTTCACAGAGAATACAATACACTATACCACAACATCAACCTATTTCAGAATAAGAAACCCCCAAATTTCAATTAAGAACATTCATACGGGTTATAAACCCTAATTTTAAAATTCAAAAATCAAACTCAAATTTGAACATGTTATTGAACTCCAAATCAGACGTATAATATATCAAAATCATCAGGAAAATAAGCTCTACAACATGCAATCATCAAATCATACAAACAATCATCCGAACAAAAATTCATATTTTTAATAAATTTAATTCGAAAATAAATAAATTTTCAGAAAATAAACCTTTGATTCTGCAGTGAAACAAAGCTCAGAATCTGATAGAACACTTCAAATCCTTCATTTTGGTTACTCAAGCTTTGAAAACAGAGACCGATAACGCCTTCGTTTTGTTGTTTGATTCTTAGAATAATTTATGTAATTAGGGTTTTTCTCTGAAAATTATAGAATTAACTATCTGCAAATGATTTTGATACGAAATAAAATAAGGAAAAAGGCTATTTACAATTACAAAAAATTAGTATCCCGTTGGATCATTCCGGATATAAAACGACACGTTTATTTATAAAAACTGATCCAAACAGTATCGGTTTTCGGGATAATTATCCAAATCAGTACAATTTGTACTGCGGTCTTGGTCTTAGCGCCTGGTTACACGTACTACGAAGTGATAATTGGGATAGTTTAATAAAAAGCTCCCGTTTATCGAAAATACGGGTTTTATTGATTTACCGAAACGAATATTGTATCGAAAATGTTGCGCCGGGACCTACGCAGAACAAACCGTACGCCGGATCGAAAAAGTCGAAATATGGAATATGCTCGGAATATTACAATTAGGTTAGGAAGGAGTTCTCGGAAGAGTTTCGGGTTCCAAAAACGTAACAACGGATGACGTCGATTGGTTACCGTTTTTATAAAATAGATTTTAAATACTCGGAAAAAGATTTTATAAATTTCATATGATCCTTATAAATCCATAAATCAACATAAAAATAATTAGGAAGATATGACAATTATCTATGTTTTATTTTAGACATATAAAAATTAAAATACTCAATTAATATTATTTTTGAATATCCAAGTACATATAACATTTAACAATTAACTCACAGAATAGATACTGAACACACATAATAATTATTTAATAGCAAAAGAATTACACGATATATCCCGGATATTACAAAGCTGAATGAGAAGTATGGGTCTGTTTCCAAGAACTTTATTTCAGGAGAATCGAGTCAAGTTAAGAAAGGGAAAAAGGCTAATGTTGGTCACATGACTGTCAAACAGTTAAGTGACAGACTTGAAAAGATTGAGGTAAAAATAGAGACCAAAAAGAAAAATAATAGGAATGGTAAAGTAGGGATTAACAAACACAATAACTACACACCTGATAAATATGCTCCTAGAAAAATCTGTGTCAAGTAAGGTAGTGTAAATTATTTGTCTGTTAATTCCAAATCTGTCATGCCTACTTTCATGTCTGTGCAACCTCAATTTTATAACATGAATGCCATACCTCCCATGCCTGTTAATGCTAACATGAATGCACAGTTTGCTAATATGTCATTTGTACTTAATCCTTATTATGCTGCATACACTATGCCACAAATGCTATTTAGCATGCCTTACTGGAACAACATGTTTACACATAGCATGCCATTTCCTGTTAGTCATAATATGCATGATAATTCTGTTGCAATGAATGGTTTCAAAGGCACAACTCAAATGACTAATGATGAATCTGAAATTCCTAAGTCAAATGAGATAAATCCTAAGAAACAGAAAAAGAAAGCTAACAAGGCAGGACCCAAGGAAACTTGGGTACCAAAATCAACTTGATTTGATTTTGATGTGTGCAGGGAAACAGAAAGAATCTTTGGTACTTGGATAGTGGTTGTTCAAGACACATGACTGGTGATTCTACCCTGCTCACAGAGTTTAAGGAGAGAGCTGGCCCAAGTATTACTTTTAGAGATGACAACAAGGGTTATACTGTGGGATATGGCTTGATTTTAAAGGACAATGTCAACATTGAGGAGGTTGGCTTAGTGGATGGTCTCAAACACAACTTGTTGAGTATCAGCCAGCTTTGTGATAAAGGCAACTCAGTAACCTTCAATTCAGAAGCCTGTGTTGTGACTAATAAAAGAAGCAACAAAGTGGTTCTCACTGGTGTGAGAAAAGGAAATGTGTACCTAGCTGATTTTAACTCATCTAATTCAGAATCTGTAACTTGTCTTCTCAGTAAAGCAAGTCAGGATGAAAGTTGGCTATGGCACAAGAAGCTATCCCATTTAAACTTCAAGACCATGAATGAGCTAGTGAAGAAAGAACTGGTTAGAGGCATTCCTCTAGTGGAATTTTCTAAGGATGGAATGTATGATGCCTGCCAAAAGGGAAAGCAGATTAAAGCATCATTCTAGAAGAAACTTGATTCAACAATTGAAGAGCCTTTGCAACTGCTTCAGATGGATTTGTTTGGACCAGTCAATATGTTGTCCATCTCTAGGAAAAGATTTTGCCTAGTAATTGTAGATGATTTCTCAAAGTTCTCTTGCACATATTTTCTAAAGTCTAAAGATGAGGCTAGTGAAATCATCATCAATCACATAAGGCAAGTCAATAATCATCCTGATTTCAAGGTTAGAAGAATCAGGAGTGACAATGGAACTGAGTTCAAGAATTCTATCATGAGAGCATTTTGTGAGGAAAATGGGATTCTGCATGAGTTTTCAGCAGCAAGGACTCCACAACAGAATGAAGTAGTGGAAAGGAAGAACATATCACTTATTGAAGCTGCAAGGACTATGCTTGAAGAATCTAAACTGCCAACATATTTCTCGGCTGAAGCTGTAAATACTGCATGCTACACTCAGAATATTTCTTTGGTTAATCAAGACAGATGCATGACCCCCTATCAATTGTTCAAGAATAAGAAGCCAACTCTAAATTTTCTTCATGTCTTTGGCTGCAAGTGCTATATTCTGAGAAATCAAACTGATCAAAATGGAAAGTTTGATGCTAAAGCAGATGAATGAATTTTTGTTGGATATGCTGTTGGTAAAGCATATAGAGTCTATAATCTAAGAACAAACATTGTTGTGGAATCAATACATGTTGTGTTTGATGATAAAAAGATTGAAGGACTGAAAGATGGAGATTACCATGAGAGCCTCAAATTCGACAATGTGGAGATGGTTAGTGATGACAGTGATGATGAGAGTGATCAAGAAACAGTATCTAAGGATAATGCAGATAAATCTACTACCAATGAAGCACAAAACCCAACATCTGTCGAGTTGCATAATGCTTCATCCGTCGGAAGGTAATCTGCGTTATCCGTGGGAGACAACCAGCTTCATCCGTCGATACTCAAAATTCACCATTCGTCGGGTTATCAAAAGGAGCAGGAAGTCAAGATAGATCACCTATAGAAAGTGCCCCATTCTCAAATCAAAGATCCATAAACTCAGGGGGAGTTTCTGACAATCAAAACTCAGTCACACATCAAGACAACAATGAGGTTTATTCATCTAGAGCTAATCTACCTCAACCAAGGAAATGGACAAAAGATCACCCCTTTGAGCTTATCACTGATGATGTGTCTTCTAGAGTTCAAACAAGAAGAGCAACTCAGGAAGAATATCTATACAGCAGCTTTCTTTCAAAGGAAGAACCAAAGAAGGTAGAAGAAGCTTTGTTGGATCCTGATTGGATTTTAGCTATGCAGGAGGAGCTAAACCAATTTAAGAGGAATAATGTATGGAAGCTGGTGCCCAAGCCTAAAGGAAAGAATCCAATTGATACCAAATGGGTATTCAGAAAAAAGATGGATGAAAATGGCATAGTAGTCAGGAACAAAGCTAGATTGGTTGCTAAGGGCTATTATCAGCAAGAAGGAATAGATTTTGATGAAACATTTGCTCCTGTTGCAAGACTTGAAGCCATCAGAATCTTCTTAGCCTATGCAGCCCATGCCAATTTCAAGGTCTATCAAATGGATGTCAAAAGTGCTTTTCTAAATGGAGATTTGGAGGAAGAAGTCTATGTCAGTCAACGTCCTGGCTTTAAAGATCCAAATTTTCCAGAACATGTCTATTATCTTTTGAAAGTACTTTATGGACTGAAGCAAGCATCCAGAGCCTGGTATGACACTTTATCAAAGTTCCTTTTGGAAAATCACTTCACAAGAGGTACTGTAGATAAAACTCTATTTTTCAGAAATGTTAATGGCTCTAGTATACTTGTTCAAATTTATGTAGATGATATTATTTTTGGCTCTACAGATGAGAAACTTTGCAAAAAGTTTTCCAAATTGATGCAAAGTAAGTATGAAATGAGTATGATGGGAGAACTAACTTACTTTCTTGGCTTACAAGTTAAGCAAGTTAGTGATGGAATATTCATTAGTCAAACTAAATATATTTTTGATCTTTTAAAGAAGTTTGATCTAATGGATTGCACATCTGCAAAAACTCCCATGACCACTGCAACTAAGCTTGAATTAAACACTACTGAAAAATATGTGGATATTTCAAGTTATAGAGGCATGGTTGGCTCACTTCTGTACTTAACAGCTAGTAGGCCAGATATAATGTTTGCTTCATGTTTATGTGCTAGATTTCAGGATGATCCTAGAGAATCTCACTTAATAGCTATTAAGAGAATTTTTAGATATCTCAAGGGAACACCAAATCTCGGTATTTGGTACCTTAGAGATTCTGGTTTTGATCTAACCGGTTATTCAGATGCAGATTATGCAGGTTGTAGAATTGATAGAAAAAGTACAACATGAACCTGTCAATTTCTAGGAAACAAGCTTGTGTCCTGGTTCAGTAAAAAGCAAAATTCAGTTTCTACTTCTACAGCAAGTTGAAAGGATTCCTATTTTCTGTGATAACACAAGTGCAATTGCCATCACTGAAAATCCAGTACAACATTCAAGGACAAAGCACATAGATATCAAGTACCACTTCATAAGGGAACATGTAATGAATGGTACTGTGGAACTACATTTTGTTCCAAGTGAGAAGCAGCTTGCAGATATATTTACCAAGCCACCGGATGAATCCACCTTTTCAAGGTTGGTAAGTGAGTTAGGTATGCTTAATTACTCTTAAATCTATCTGAGTTAATTTGCAAGTTGAAATGCAGCCAAAAATTTAATTGATTTGTCAGTCATAGATGAGATTTTGGCTTAGTCAAAATTTACATCTCGACGGATGATCCTTATCAATCGAGTTTGATCATCCGTCGATATACTATTTGCTAACAAAAATCAATTATATTTCTGGAATATTTGATGTCTCGACGGATAACAGTTTTTCCTCATCCATCGAATTGTCTTAATCTCGGCCGTTAATTTTCTGTACATTATCCATCGAGCATACTTATAGTTTGTAAGCATAACACGACAGATAATAAGTGGAATTTTTACAGTTTATTTTAAACGGCTATTTTAGGCAATTTCTATTGGTTACTTTATTTTACTTTATTATTTTATCAGTTATTTTTGAGATAGTATAAAAGCTTATTTCATTGCTATTGCTTTTCTTTTATCATTCTCAATTCAACTGCTCTAATTTCATTCTCTCTCAAAAAGCACTTACTCTCTTTCTCTTCAAGCTTTTATTCTCTAATAATGGCACCTGTTGTAAAGATTATGTCTCAAACTGGGTTCATTTATGAGAAGAACAATTTCACCGCACTAGTGAATAAGGGTATTTAGCAATCTGGAGACTATCACAAGATGATGGACTTTGTGAAGAATTGCAAGCTCAACTATGCCATGCTGGAATCACCCACAATCTTTTGTGAAGTTGTTGAAGAGATGTGGACCACTGCTACCTACAATTCTACAGAGAAGACCATCACTCTAACCATTAAAGGTAAATAATTCGGTATCAATAGTGATATGATAAAAGCATGTTTCAAAATTCCTTATAACAATGTGACTTCACCACACACTGACACTGATATAATCAATATGCTTAATTCAATGCACTATGCACTTCCTACTTCTAAACTGAGTGATATTAGGAGAATGGGTCTTAGGAAAGAGTGGAGTTCCTCGTGTGATGTGGTTACAAAGGTTTTCTCAGGAAAGATCAGCAATTTTAATTTAGTGAATATTTCCATGCTTAACATGCTCTACATGCTAGTTACAGATAAATTCTACAATTTCAGTGATCTTGTCTTGTTTGAGTTAGGTTTGAAATTAGGAGAGTTAAATAAAAGAGGTAAGAATGTGTATTATGCTAGATTTCTTATGCTATTAGCTAACCACCACTGTGAAGAGATTGTACTTGAGAACCCTAACAACAAACTAGATTGTTGGGTTTAAGAGAGAAGGCTCATTATAGATTTGAACAGGGCCAATCATCACAAGGATGTGCCAATGTTCTATTTTTCTGTAATGCAAGCACCTCAAGTAAGTGAGGTAAGTTCACCTATCCCTACAACTATTCCAACCTCCACAATTTCTTTGAGTTCAAGTGTGGCTATGGTAACTGTGTCAATGACCAAACAGTTGCCTACCAAAGCTGCCAAACCTTCAATTACTTCTAAATCTAAATCAAAGAAAGCCCCCTCTGGTATCTCCCAAAAGATGCTAGTTGAAAAATCCACTAAAACCAAAGAGGGGAGTGTGAAGGAGGGTAAGTTAGGTGAGGGAAGGGGTGAACATAAAAGAAACCCCAAGAATAAGGTTGGACAGTTGAGTGAATCCCAGCCTAGCCACACTGCAGTTTCCCAACAAATTGCAGTGCTTAAAAAGGACAAAAGCTCATTTCTAGCTGCATCCTCCCAAAAGGATGTAGCTATTGAACAAAGCTCTCAACCAAGAGCACAGACCAAGAGGGTTAGGGACACAAGCTCACCCCAAACTTATGCCAGAAAGAAGAAATCAAAAATACTTGGGGATGCACAGGGTACACACACTATGCAAACTAGTGTTAAAGACACAGTCAGTGCACCTTCACAAATTCAGTTTGATGTGGCTCCAATAAATGTGGAGTCACAACCAAAATCTCTAGTTATAGAAGCACTCAAACACCAAACTCACCAAAAAAATTTCTGGATGTGGATATGATAAACACATCAATTCCTGATTCCCCTTCTTCAACTCTGTTGGGGAAGCCAAAATCTAGTGCAAGTGAGCATCATCTTTTAGATGATTTGTTGGCTCACTTGCCTATTCTTTCAGGAATTGTTGTGTCATCTGTGCCTAAAATATCTTCAATCAGCATAGAGTCAACAATAGTTTCTATTCCCAACTCATTCATTTCTACTCTCTCGACGGATATTGCTCATCCGTCGAGTAGTGATTGTATCCCGACGGATATTGCTCATCCATCGATTAGTGATTGTATCCTGACGGATAAGCCTAACAGCAGTTATCCGTCAGATAGCAAAACCACTCACTCGATGGATATCACTCATCCATCTAGTATATCTGCACAATTTCAAACTTCAATTATTTCAAGTGCAGAAGATTTGGTGGTTGTACAGTCACTCTTAGGATTGAGAGAGAAGAGTATTTTGAGTGAGAGTCTGGGTTGCTCCCAGGAAAAGGAGAGGAAATGAGTGAAAATCTTCAATCCATTTCTTCAGGATTGGCAAAAGAGAGTGAGAGGAGTCCCACCTTAGTAGGTGAAGGTGAGGGTGTGAGGGTGGGGAGCCAGGGTGAGACCCTGATGCAACAAAAGAGAGAAAATAAGATAAATGCAGGTACTGGAGCAATAAGGATGAATGTCATTGCTAGTGAGTCAATGAATGTCCAGGATGCAGACAGGGGAGGACTATCTCAGCATCCTAAAGCTGTTATAGATTCTACTTTCCTTGATGCTGAGGCATTTACTCACCCTGTTCCTGCTTATCAACTTCTAGCTAAACAGGGCAATGACAATGCAGAAAGGATGCTGAATTTGGTGCATACCACACAGTCTCTAATGAGAGCTAAGGATGCCATCACAGCTTTGCCTTCTACAGCTGGTGATGTGGACTATGAGACTGGTGGTTCAGCTGATTTCTTTGGAGATGGAAGTGGGGATAGTGAAGATGAAGCAATGGACATAGGGGGAGAAGTAGGCACAAGTTTAAGATCATGTATGCCATCATGGGCATTCTCAAAGCACTGTGATGGGAATTACTTCAAGACAACCCTGATCCAATTAATCAATCAGACCAATACTGCTCTTCAATCCACTACCAATGCCAGCACCAAGAAGCTCCTTCAGGCACATCTAGCCTCCCTACAACTTCAACAAATCCAAGGATTCCAGCATGCTAGAGATGTGAATACTATGAAGAATGATATTGAGGAGATAAAAAAGGCTATTTCGGACATGATAGGTTCTAAACTTCCAGAAGCTACAATGCTTGACATCAAGAGGCAATTAAGGAAAAATTTTGATCTGTCAAACAAGATAGATGCCTTGGACACAAGAATGTCAGCCACGGAAGCATCTCTAACTGCCATTCATCTCCATCAAGCCCAACAGACTGATCTACTTCAAAAACTGGTTGCTGCTCAGACCCCCTCCTCTGCTCAACTTGATGATAACAAAAAGGGGGAGAAAGGATCAAGTGAGGGGGAGAGGCTTCAAATTCAAATCACTAAAGTAATTGTACCTTCAATTACTATCTCAAAGCCATCAGTTACAGATAGCATAGATCTGATCAATGCAGCAGCAGCCAACTTAAGAGCAGCTGATAAGGACAAGTTGAGTTTAGTCAACTGGGAGAAGATTGATGAGGAAATACATAAAAAGTTTGAACTTGTCAATGAGCCAGTTAAGTCAGCCATCCATCACTCTCAAGTCAAGCAAATTAGTCTGAATGAGATGAGCATGAATTATATGGAAAGAGGACAACCTTCCTGCATCAAATCTCCAAAGGCTGAAACAATTCTGAAACCAAGGGTAAACTACTCAAAATCATCATTGAAGAACCATTTGGACATTGTCTATGAGACACCCAAGCCTGATGAGAAGAAGCTTCTGTCAAGGTCAATTGCTTTGTACAAAGATCCAGCTGATTCAGCTTCCAAAAGGAGAATTGCCAAGATCTTCAAAAATGGGAAAGAAATTTGTGTGGTGGCTGGACATCCTCAATTTGCTCAAGCAAAGAGAGAAGAAAAGGCTAGATTGAAGCAGGAAAAGAAGCAAGCTGCTCTGGATGCTAAAAAGACTAAACAAAAGAAAGAGCAGATTACTATCTTGGCCAAGCTACATGCTGCAAACTCATCACAACAAATTCCCTCTCAACCATCTGAAGCTATTGAATCAAAGAAGCAAGTTGAACAACAAAAGAAATCTCCAAGAAAGAAGGAATTGGCTAAAAGAACTAAAAGGAAACTGGATATTGTTGACAAATAATTGGAAGATCAATTTCCTAAGGAATCCACGCCATCTACAACTCAAGCATCAAAGCCCTCTGTGGTATTTGAAGATATCAGGGTGGTGGATCCTTACACGAATATTCATGGTGAACCTATTGTGCCCAAGGATGAGCCAACAGAATGGTAGAATATACCAATTCCTGACTTTAATCTACCAATCCTTAGCAAGCCAAAAAGAACAAAGTCAATAGCAGTCAAGAAAGTGAAGCTGTCACCTCTCAAATTCAAGTCTCAAGTCAAAGCTCAATCTAAAATCAGTAAGGGAGACTATCTGTACTTGTGTGACATCAAAACATTTTCTGATCTAAACCTCTCTCTAGATGAACTAGATGAAGTAAGAGGAATTGATGCATACAGAAACCTACATGAAAGGCTAGTATTCAAGTACAAAGGAGGAAAGGAGATTCAGTGGCCTCTTCACAGGATCCTTCAAGAAAGCCAAGCTGTACTGATTAAAGTTTATTCATCCTTCAAGAAGAACTTTGGGTTCAGCATTACTGCAAGAAGATTGGTATTGAAGAAGATTGAGGAACTAAGGAGTGTTAGAGCTAAAGATGCACTCCCAAAGACTCTAATCATCCCTTATACAGGGAGAATAGTGCATCTAAGGCCCAACTGGCTGATGGAGTTCATAGATGACAAAGGTGTGAGAAGATTCTTCAGATTAGAAGACCAATTGAGCATCTCTAGCAATGGGACTCTTTTAGAAATGCAAGGAAAGCTAAATCTCTCAGAATCTGATGAACTGCAAAATCAGATTGAGGAAAATAATAGAAAGCTTGGAAAGAGATCCAGATCTTCAAGAAAATAGACAAATCTTCTCAGGCTAGAGGAGCATCTTGAAAAATGACTGTGAGCAAAACTTTGTACATTTTTGTTATTTGAAGCACTTTTCAGTAACATCTACTTTCTCTTAAAGTTATATTTTTAGAGTGTTTTGTTAACATCAAGTATCTCTAAATTTATGGCTACAATTCCAGTAGACATAAATTGGGGGAGATTGTTGTGTATATGTTGTGTACTTGATGATTTCATGAACAAAACACCTTAGTAGATTTTACTTAGTGAAATAATGTAGCACTTGACAGATAAGATTTATAGTCCCGACGGATGACTCATTATAGTCCCGACGGATGATGACTTATTATCCATCGAGTGAGTAGCTTATGTAACAATAAATCTGTAGCACATTTCTGCATTCACCATTGTATAGATTATGTAAGTAGTATTCAAGTCATGTTGACTTTAACTAGATATGCACAATTGGTTGATTAATTGTACATAGATGATGTCTTGTAATTCTGCATAAATGAAATGAAGTCAAGTGCCAGTTTGCTACCCGACGGATAACCTACAATGAAGTTGACAGATGATCAAATAGACAACCCGATGGATGATCAATAACTCGACGAATGATCATGAACCCGACAGATAAAGAATTCAAATATCTGTTGACAGTGACAACACAGTCACATGCATCGAGTGGATGCAAATGGAATGTAGTAGCCTATTCAACTGGGTTTTCGAGAACAAAGAAGCATTGCCATTTCCATGCTATTATGATGATATTCAAAGGTGCTGGAATAGAGTAATTAAGTAGCATTGTAATAGATTAGATAGTTTTTGTTTTATTATCTTGTCTTATTACTTTGTAATCTTGGTGATATATGAACCAAGTAGTAGCAACTAAGACACTATCGATCTAAGCAAGAAAGCAGATAAACATTTGTAAGCAGGATTCTTAGCATTTCTCTGTAGTCTTAGAAGTTCAATTGTTGTAAGCAACTGTGAGCATTTTTGCACACAGGGTTCTCTCGATATATAATATATATCTCTGGTGGAATCATTCAAATCCACCAGAAAGTTTTTAAAGACTCTTGTTTTTAACTACTTGTGTTTTGATTCAGTTAAGTTTTTATTCCGTATTGTGCTAATCAATACACTTATATTTATATTTGAGTTAGAACATTTTATTTCAAGAAAAAGTTTCAAGAATTCCATTCAACCCCCCCCCTTCTGTAATTCTTGTCATATTGTCAAGGGACTAACAGTCCCCATGAGAGCTGCTACAGGGAATGAACCATCAGTTCCAAAACCTAGGCATGAATGGTCTGATCCAGACATTGAACAAGTTAAGAAAGATATGAAGGCCATGAACATACTGTTTAATGGTGTTTATGGTGATATGTTTGACAACATCATTAACTGTAAAACAGCCAAAGAGGTTTGGGACACAATACAGATCATTTGTGATGGTACTGAGCAAGTAAGGGAGAACAAGATACAACTCTTGATTCAGCAATATGAGCATTTCCACTGTAAAGAAGGTGAATCACTCACTGATATCTTTAGTAGGTTTGAAAAACTACTGAATGCTCTAAAACTGCATGGAAGAGTCTATCTAACAAAAGACTCTAATCTCAAGTTCCTTAGATCTCTCCTAAAGGAGTGGAAGCCAATGACAGTCTCATTGAGAAATTCACAAGATTATAAGGAGTTCACCTTGGAAAGACTGTATAGCATCCTAAAAACCTATGAACTTGAAATAGAGCAAGATGAAAAGATGGAGAAGGGAAGGAAGAAGGGAGGATCCATTACACTAGTTGCTGAGTTGGAGAAAGAGAAAGAGATGAAGGTGGAAGCTGTTGAATTTACACCAAAGGTCTGTGAAAGCAAGGTTAAAGGGCGGGTAGCTGAAAATGAAGAACAGTTGAGCCAAGATGACATGGATGATATAGATGAGCATCTAGGATTCTTATCTAGGAGATTTTTCAAGCTCAAATTCAAGAAGAATTTTAAAGCATCCAAGCCAAACAGAAACATGGTTGATAAGTTAAAATTCAAGTGTTTCAAATGTGGCTTGGCAGGTTATTTTGCTAGTGAATGCAGAAAGTCTGATTCCAGCAAAAAGAAGTTTGAGCTTGTTAATTATAAGCAGAAATACTTTGAATTGATCAAGCAAAAGGAAAGGGCTTTCATCACACAGGAGAATGACTGGGCTGCAGATGGATTGGATGAAGATGAAGAAATAAGCTATGTCAACCTAGCCCTAATGGCCAAATTAGATGAAACAGAGACCAGTTCATCAAGAAATCAAGTAATCATAACTAACCTAGCACATTTATCTAAAGCCGAGTGTAATGATGCAATAAATGACATGTCTATTGAATTATATCATCTTTGTGTTACACTTAAGTCCCTCACTAAGGAAAATGATAAAATCAAAAAAAAAAAATTATTTTTAAGTGAGAGGACTAATGTGCTAGAATCTCAATTTATTGAATTTGAAAGATTGAGAATTGAGTGTAAAACTGCTAAGGATGAATTAACTGAGTCCTTGAAGAAAGAAGAGATTTTAAAGAAGCATCTTGAACGAGAATAGGAAGTGATCAAGGAATGGAAATATCTAGAGATGTCTATGCTCAAATCACTAAAGTTCAAGGTATAGAGTCTTTTTGTGATGCAGCCTGGAAAAAGAGTAAAAAGAAGCTTGAGTCCAATTTGATTGAAGGACTATCAACGGATGTGGATTCAACGGATGATGAATGTTGTCCATCGAAAGACCAAATGGACTATCTGTCGAAAGATAAGGAACCACATCCGTCGATTGAGAAAAAGCTGGTTAGCAAAGCCAAGCTAGCTAAGTTGAATGAGAAGTATGGATCAGTTTCTAAAAACTTTGTTCCAGGAGAGTTTATTTAAGTGAGGAAAGAGAAGAGAGTTAATGTTGGGCATCTGTCTATCAAGCAATTAAATGACAGATTGAAAAAGATTGAGGTTAAAACATAATCTAAAAAGAAAAATAATAGGAATGGGAAGGTAGGAATTAACAAACATAACAACTACACACCTGATAAATATGCACCAAGAAAAATCTGTGTTAAGTGTGGTAGTGTTAATCATTTATCTGATAATTACAAGAATGGTATGCCTACTCCCATGTCTACATCTTCTTCTTTTCCCAACATGTCTGCCATGCCTATGAATGTTATGCCTGCTCAGAATATGAATGCACAATTTGCTAATATGCCATTTGCACCTAATCATTATTGTGCTGCATTTAGTATGTCTCAAATGCCATTTAGCATGCCTTACTGGAATAACATGTTTGCAAATAGCATGCCTTTTCATGTAAACCAAAATGTACGTGATAATTCTGTTTCAATGACTGGTTTCAAAGGTCCAACTCAAATGACTAAGGATGAATCTAAAATCACCAAGTCAAATGAGGTCAAACCTAAGAAACCAAAAAAAAGGCTAACAAGGCAGGACCCAAGGAAACTTGGGTACCAAAATCAACTTGATTTGATTTTGATGTGTGCAGCGAAACAAAAAGAATCTTTGGTATTTGGATAGTGGGTGCTCAAGGCACATGACTGGAGATTCTACCCTGCTCACTGGGTTCAAGGAAAGAGCTGGCCAAGTATCACTTTTGGAGATGACAACAAGGGTTATACTGTGGGATATGGCTTGATTTCAAATGATAATGTCATCATTGAAGAGGTTTCCCTAGTGGATGGACTCAAACATAATTTGTTGAGTATCAGCCAGCTTTGTGATAAGGGCAACTCAGTCACTTTCAATTCTGAAGCCTGTGTTGTAACCAACAAGAAGAGCAACAAAGTGGTTCTCACTGGAGTGAGAAAAGGAAATGTATACCTAGCTCATTTCAACTCATAAAATGCAGAATCAGTAACTTGTCTTCTCAGTAAAGCAAGTCAAGATGAAAGTTGGCTATGGCACAAGAAGCTATCTCACCTAAACTTCAAGACCATGAATGAGCTAGTCAAGAAAGAATTGGTTAGAGGTATTCCTCAAGTGGAGTTTACTAAGGATGGATTGTGTGATGCCTTCCAGAAAGGAAAGTAGATTAAAGCATCATTCAGACTGAAGCTTGACTCAACAATTGAAGAACCTTTGCAACTGTTGCACATGGATTTGTTTTTGTAGATGATTTATCAAAGTTCTCTTGGATATATTTTCTAAAATCCAAAGATGAAGCTAGTGAAATCATCATCAATCACATAAGGCAAGTCAATAATCATCCCGACTTCAAAGTAAGAAGAATCAGGAGTGACAATAGAACTGAGTTCAAGAATTCTGTGATGAGATCATTTTGTGAAGAGAATGGGATTATGCATGAGTTTTCTATAGCTAGAACTCCACAACAAACTGGAGTGGTGGAAAGGAAACAAAATGGAGTGGTGGAAAGGAAAAACATATATCTTATTGAAGCTGCAAGGACAATGCTTAAAGAATCAATGTTACCAACATATTTTTGGGCTGAAGCTGTGAATACTGCATGCTACACTCAGAATATTTCCTTGGTTAATCAAGCCAAATGCATGACTCCTTACATTTATTAAAGAACAGGAAGCCAACTCTAAATTTCCTACATGTCTTTGATTGTAAATGTTATATCTTAAGAAATCAAACTGATCAACATGGAAAGTTTGATGCCAAAGCAGATGAAGGAATTTTTGTTAGATATGCTGTTGGAAAGGCATATAGAGTCTATAATCTAAGAACCAACATTATTATGGAATCAGTACATGTTGTGTTTGATGATAAAAAGATTGAAGGACTGCAAGATGGAGATTTCCATGAAAGCCTCAAATTTGACAATATGGAGATGATCAGTGAAGATAGTGATGATGATAGTGATCAAGAACCAATATCCAAGGATAATGCAGAAAAGTCTACAACTAATGAAGCACATAACTCAACATCCGTCAAAAGACTAAGTGCATCATCCGTTGAAAGACAATCTACATCATCCGTCGACAGGCAAAGAACATCATCCGTCGATAGTTAAAGATTAACATCCGTCGATCCATCTATAGGATATGGGAGTCAAGTTAGATCACAATCAGAAATAACCCCTTCTTCAAGTCAAAGATCCATAAACTCAGGGGGAGTTTCTAATCATCAAAATTTTACTAATCATTAAGACAACAATAAGGCCTCTTCATCTAGAGCTAATTTACCATAACAGAGAAAATGGACTAGAGATCACCCTTTTGAGCTCATCATTGATGATGCATCTTCTAGAGTTCAAACAAGGAAAGCAACTCAAGAAGAATGTGTGTATAGCAGCTTTCTTGCTAAGGAAGAACCAAAGAAGGTAGAAGAAGCTCTGTTGGATCCAGATTGGGTTTTAGCTATGCATGAGGAGCTAAAGCAATTTGAAAGGAATAAGGTATGGAAACTGGTACCTAAGTCTAAAGAAAAGAATCTAATTGACACCAAGTGGGTATTCAGAAAAAAGATGGATGAAAATAGCATAGTTATCAGAAACAAAGCTAGATTGGTTGCTAAGGGCTACTGTCAACAAGAAGGAATAGATTTTGATGAAACTTTTGCTCCTGTTGCAAGACTTGAAGCCATCAGAATCTTCTTAGCCTATGCAGCGCATGCCAATTTCAAAGTCTATCAAATGGATGTCAAAAGTGTCTTTCTAAATGGAGATTTGGAGGAGGAAGTCTATGTCCGTCAGCCTCCTGGTTTTGAACATCCAAATTTTCCAGAATATGTCAACTATCTTTTGAAAGCACTTCATGGACTGAAGCAAGCACCTGGTGCCTGGTATGATATCTTGTCAAAGTTTCTCTTAGAAAATCACTTCACAAGAGGTATTGTTGACAAAACTTTATTCTTTATAAATGTTAATGGCTCTAGTATACTTGTTCAAATTTATGTAGATGATATTATATTTGGCTCTACAGATAAAAACTTTGCAAAAAGTTTGCTAAATTGATGCAAAGTAAGTATGAAATGAGCATGATGGGAGAACTAACTTACTTTTTTAGTTTACAAGTTAAGCAAGTTAGTGACGGAATATTCATTAGTCAAACCAAATATATTTATGATCTTTTAAAGAATTTTGATCTAATGGATTGCACATCTACAAAAACTCCCATGACCACTGCAACTAAACTTGAATTAAACACTACTGAAAAGTCTGTGGATATTTCAAGCTATAGAGGCATGGTTGGCTCACTTCTATACTTAACAGCTAGTAGGCCAGATATAATGTTTGCTACTTGTCTTTGTGCTAGATTTCAGGCTGATCCTAGAGAGTCTTACTTAGTAGCTATTAAGAGAATATTTAGATATCTCAAAGGAACACCAAAATTTGGCATTTCATACCCTAGAGATTCTGGTTTTGATCCAACTGGTTATTCAGATGCAGATTATGCAGGTTGTAAAATAGATAGAAAAAGTACAACAAGAACATGTCAATTTCTAGGAAATAAGCTAGTATCCTGGTTCTGTAAAAAGCAAAATTCAGTTTTTACTTCTACAGCTGAAGCTGAATATATTGTTGCGGCAGTTGCTGTGCACAAATTCTATGGATGAAAAACCAATAGTTGGACTATGGTCTGCAAGTAGACAGAATTCCTATTTTCTGTGATAACACAAGTGCAATTGCCATAACTGAAAATCCAGTACAACATTCAAGAACAAAGCACATAGACATCAAGTACCACTTCGTTAGGGAGCACGTAATAAATGGTACTGTATAACTTCATTTTGTTCCAAGTGAGAAGCAACTTGCAGATAACTTCACCAAGCCACTTGATGAATCCACCTTCTCTAGGTTGGTAAGTGAGTTAGGTATGCTTAATTACTCTTAAATCATATTTGATAATTTTGCAAGTTGTAATATAGCCAGAGTTAAAATTGATATTACTTTTTCTTGATAAAATTTTGACTAAGTCAGAATTTGTATCTCGACGGATGTTCATTATCCGTTGAAATACATCATTCGTCGAAGTATCAATTATTACTCTGGGTATCTTATTATCATCCGTCGAAGTGTCTCAATCTTAGTCGTTGATTCTGAACATTTTCCGTCGAATTTACTTACAGTCTGTATGTATATTTCAACGGATAATCTTAGAATTTTGATAGTTTTGCAATTTTTAAAACGACTATTTTGGGTTATTTTGATTGATTACTTTATTTTATTGTATTACTTTTGACAGTTTATTTCTGAGATGGTATAAAAGCTAAATTTATTTTTATCCTTTTCTTTTATCATTCTCAAAGCAATTTCTCTAACTCTCTTCTTCTCCAAAGCGAATACTTTCTCTCTGCAACTAAACGTAATCACAACAATGGCACCCGTAGTCAAAATTATGTCCTCAACTGGTTTTTTCTATGAAAAGAACAACTTCATAGCTTTGGTAAACAAGGAGATTCCGACATCTGAAGATTATCACAAGATGATGGACTTCATACTTAACTGCAAATTGAATTATGCCACGCGTGAATCCCCACCCATTACTGTGAAGTTGTTGAGGAAGTTTGGACTACAGCTGTGTTCAATTCAAAGGACAAGACTATTACTTTCACTCTCAAAGGTAATTTACACTGTGTTAATTGTGATGTAATAGTAAAATGTTTTAAATTACCTAAAAATAACACAATTGCTCCACACACAGACTCTGATGTGAGTAACATGCTAGTCTCTATGGGTTATGCTCTAACTGCCACTAAGTTAGGTAAAGTTAGAAGATTAGGCCTTAGAAAAGAATGGAGTTTCTTGTGTGATTCTTTTATCAAAGTGTTTTCTGGTAAAGTCAGTAATTTTGATGTTGTATCCTACTTACTAGTTAACATGCTTTATATGCTCCTTAGTGATAAGTATTTCAATTTTAGCACATCTGTAAGAATAGGAAGTAAGCTAGGGGATATTAAAAAGAGGTCTAAGAATATCTATTATGCTAGATTTCTCATGATGCTAGCTAATTTTGTTTCTGAGAATCTCTCAATTGAGAACCCAACAAACAAGTTAGCTTGTTGGGTCCAAGAGAGAAGAGTTATTGTTGATCTTAACAGGTCCAATCATCACAAAGATGTTCCACTTGTATACATGCCCATCATGGAACAACCTTAGGTAAGTGAGGTAAACACTTCTGTCTCCACCACTTCTCAACCTATCTCTTTTCCTTCAACTGTGGCAATAGCGTCTGTGAATGTGACCAAACAGATGCATACCCAAGCCACTAAACCAAAAATTTCTAAATCAAAATCAAGCAAAGCCCCCTCTGGTTTCTCTCAAAAGAAGCCAGTTGCAAAATCTACCAAACACCAAGAGGGGAGTGTGAAGGAGAGTGAGTTAGGTCAGGGACAGGTTGCACATCAAAGAAGCCCTAAGAATAAGGTTGGAGAGGTGAGTGTTTCCCAGCCTAGCCACACTGCAGTTTCCCAACAAATTGCAGTGCTTAAAAAGGATATAAGCTCATTGCTAGTTGTATCCTCTCAAAAGGATGTAAATATTGAACAAAGCTCTCAACCAAGAGCACAGGCCAATAGGGTAAGGGACACAAGCTCACCCCAAACTTATGCTAGGAAGAAGAGATCTAAATAAACTGGGGATACACAGGGTGCAAATATAGTGCCTATTGTAGTCAAAGACTCAGTACATGCACCATCATAAAGTCAACTTGATGTGGCTCCAACAAAAGTTGAGTCATAGCCAAACTTTTTAATCATAGAAGCACCTAATACACCAAATTTACCCACACACTCACTGGATGTAGATATGATTCATACATCAGTTCCAAATTTTCCACTTGTAGCTTGATGTGGCTGCCAGTGAGCATCATCTTTTAGATGATTTGTTGGCTCACTTGTCATTTCTCTCTGAGTCTATTGAAACATTTGTGCAAAATCTCAAATCAATCCCTAGAGATTCAACAGTAGTCTCTATTCCAAACTCATTTATTTCTTCTACCTCGACAGATATTGCTCATCCATTGACAAGTGATTGTCCTTCGATGGATGTGCTTAACAGCAGTCATCCGTTGACACTTAAAACTACTGCTTCGACGGATGTTACTCATCCGTTGACAGTCATTGCACCACCTCAAATCTCAACTATTATCACAAGTGCAGATGACTTAGTAGTAGTACAATCACTCTTAGGACTGAGGGAAGGGAGTGATGTAACACCCCCAAATCCGGGGTCGGGGATTCGGGTTGTCATGAGTTCCATTTCCCTTAATAACACCCAATCTTAATACACAATCAACTACTCTGTACTGTGACCCCACAATAAACACACACACCACAAGTTATAGTCTCAGAGATGAATATCCAAAAATAATCACAAGTCGTTTTATTCCACAATTATATGTCAATACACCTTAAAAAGGTTTCTGAATAAATTTACATTTCTTTGCCATTATTACAATTCATAATTATACATAAGTCTGGTACATCATAAGTTGAAAACCTAGCCTATTGGTAGTTCCTACCTCAGCTACAACGACATCATCGCCTATAGGAAACTGCGGAACCTTTTCTAATCGCTTGCGAATCGGGAGCTTGGTCATGTTCATCTTTTCTATCTATTATTGTGTGATGAAAGAAGAAAGCAAGGGTGAGCAGCAAGCCCACCAAAATAATATGTATAATGATTAACAATATATGAGCCTTCTCATAGTACTCATGAAAGTCTTGGTCAAAAGAAATGAACCAAGTTTGATATCTTAATGCGATGAAGTCGCAAAATATTCAGTATATATACATATATACTTTTCAAAATATGGGAAGTCCTCTTCCATGCATAATACACACAGAGTTCCAGTGTATAACTGTATAAAAATATCGTTGCAAGGTGATCTCATATATCTAACCTTGTCTCAACATTTTTCTGAAAATCTTTGTCATGCATAAGATAATCATTTACGAGATATAAGTTTAAAAGATGAAGTTACAAGATACTCCAATATACTTATATCTTTTCCAAATACTACTTGAACTACCACCGTTCAAGTTATAATTAGTTTCAAAAGTTCATCACACTGATGAGACTACAAGATAAGACTTGAATAGATTCAATCTTTGAAATATTTTAAAGGAAATGAAGTTATGATATACTTCATTAAGTCCCGATATATATACACCTATATATATACATACGTTTCCTGAAAACCTCTGTCATGTAAAGTATGAACAGAATTGCAATATCCAATAAATTTGGAAAGGAAAGAATTTTGGCATAAACCTGATATCTTGTTGATCAGGCAAAGATACCAATAAGTAACCTTTTCTACTAGTAGATGGATGAATCCCCCATCGGTCATCACCCTGGCCACATAAGGACCTTGTGCTGGACCGCCACCCGGCCTCTTACGCGTTGATGGACTGCCACCCAGCCACTTACACTTTGATAGACCGTACCCCGGCCTGTCGCTTATGCCGACTCAATTAGATGGGCTTACTTCCCAAACGTTGGGTAAGTAATCAATTCATTTGTTTTCTCAAAACAGCAACCACATTGCGAATGTAAAATGCACCACAAAGCTGGATCCCCCAGGTTTTGAGCGAGTATTTAAATCCCCTTTGAAAGGAAGATCTTAAATATAAAAAATGAGTTTTGGGGTCCATTCTAACTTTAAAAATCATTTTGAAGACTCGAAAACATTTTTAAGAATGTTTGGAGTACTGCTGATTTATTAAAATAAATCAGTCCCGATATATTAGAAAATGTCTGAATATTATTATTTAAATAATATTCCCATAAAGAATAATCTTTATAAAAATAATTGAAGTAGAAGTTTTAAAACTTATACTTGAAATGGATATTAAATAACCAAAGATATACTTATATGAAAGTACTATCTTTATTTGAATAATCGAAAATAAGTTTGATTATTGACACCTTATTCTTTAATAAAATAAAGAATATATTTCAGTAATAAGCGGAGTCATAATACCTCGAATGAATATTATAAATAATATTCATTAAATAAAATAAAGGAGTCATACATCCTCAAATGAATATTCGGAATAATATTCAATAATAAAATAAAGGAGTCATAAGTTCTCGGATGAATATTCGAAATAATATTCAATAATAAAATAAAGGAGTCATAAGTCCTCGGATGAATATTCGAAATAATATTCAATAATAAAATAAAGGAGTCATAAGTCCTCGAATGAATATTCAAGATAATATTCAATAAATAATATAAAGGAGTCATAAGTCCTCAAATGAATATTCAAGATAATATTCAATAAATAATATAAAGTTATCGAATAAACCTTATTCGATTAATAGTTTTGAAAACTATAACCATATATATATATATAAATATATATATATATATATATATAAAATCTACTCGGGATCCTCGACTCCCGGTTTTAGAAAATGTTTTCACCTTTGGGTCCCTATACTAAGGGTATATGCAAATTACCGCTATTCTCTAGCATAGGTATTATCAATTGAACCAACAGATATATATGGCAAGAATACAAAACAGGCATGCATATGTACCATATCACATGCTACAATATATCGCAAGAATTTGCTAATAACAAGTATGCATTTATCGCAAGATCATGCATATACATATATACATCACAACAACAGTATAATGGATAGAAAACTTGCCTGAGCGACTGGGGGTTACGAATGGCTCGGGACGAGTCTGGTAACCTATAAGCAACAAGTAAGTTGGAATTAAACCAAAGTCACTTGTAAATCTATACTCTAACCAACTCAGACTCTAACGCTCGTTTTGCGCTTACTGATTCTCTTAAGTCACTCGAGTACCCTCGGCTCCACCATTTTTAATAATTTAACCATTACGAATTTTAAGGCGATTCCTTCGCGGGTGTCTTACCAACTGCCTATTACACCTTACATAAATGTTTCATACTTCAATTAGTCCTTTAAGGTCTTTAACCTATGTTTCAAAATAAGGCAAGGGGTAAGGGTTCGTTCGCGAAATGCCGTTACTTGAAACGATCGTTTCTCCTAAACCGTGCATCGGAATCGAACGAACTACATATCAAAACGAAGCTCGTAACATGAGCTATCTAAACATGGCAATGGTCAACATCTAGCAGGGGGTTCTCGGGTCATAATGTTATGAACAAAAGCAGTCTAAAGTAAATCAGACATTACGACGGCTATATTTACGCGATTTCGGAATTTTAAACCATTCAAAAACCATCACAATTCAACCTCAATCCATTCATACAACCAAAGTCCATCCTTATCACATCATAACAGACCCAATCAATTCAATATTAACATTTATACTTATGCCTAAGCTTGAATTTAACTATACTTAAGTTCTTTTAACCAAAACAACAATATTCACCATTCCATTTCACTACCACTCCAACCCAAACTCTAAACCACAAGCATTAAGCTACTATATCACCATAATAATCAAAATCATCTTATTATACAAAGGAATCTAGGGTTTGGAGATGATATACCTTCCTTGAAGTGGTGGGAGTAGCTAGGAAGCCTTAGGAAGCCTTGAGGAGTCTTAGGAAAGCTTGGATCTTAAAGGAAAAACAAGAAAATCAAGTTAAAATCTTTGAAATCACTATTCATTGTCTTCTTCATTGATTTATTGGAGAAGATAGAGAATGAATGGGATGCTTAAACTCATAATATAGCCATATCTATGCATAAGGAACACTAGGGAATTATCTTACCAATTTAGGAAGCTTGGATCTTGGATTTTGAAAATTTTCCCTTTGAAATTGGCAAAAAGCCGAGAGCAAGCTCTTGTTGAATGAAAGAAATGATTTTGTGTTTTGCTTTGATTTGTTTTGGTTGGTTGTTTTTTTTTTTTTTGGTTAATTACATTATTAACCTTGGACTTTGTGTGGTTCTACTTCAACCACATCTCCTTCCTTCCCATGTCATGCTTATGTCATGCTATGATGTCATCTTTCCCTCCTTGTCCTCTTCTCATTGGTTGGGTGACATCATCCTCTCTAATCTCTTTGATTAACTTTCTAATTGTTTGCCTAATGACCGCTGATCTGTTATACGGTTCGCTTAACTTTCGTTTTCGTTTATCGTTTGAGGGATCATACCCGGGATCTTATTACTTAGGTTCCCTTAACCTTTCTCAATATATTATATTCCTTTTATGATCCTCTCTTATAATCCTTTAATTTAAATCCTTTTAATCATGTTACCTTATACTCAATTCTTTCCGTATCTAGTGGATTTCCGGGAAAAATCAAAGTGTTCGGAATTGGATTCTGACGATCTTTACATACACTTATATACCATATAGAGTGCCAATAAAATCTCAGAATATTCATAAAAGAACCCCTACCTAGTGTGGCATGAAAAGTTTTCTCATTCAGCAAAAACACTATTCATAAGGGTTTCAAAAATTTTCCAAAAATTGGGGTTATTACAGTCTCCCCTCCTTAAAAGGATTCCGTCCCGGAATCAGATAGAAAATGAATAGGGATACTCTCTTAACATTGCACTTTCTAACTCTCGAGTAAATTTTCCCACATTATGGTCCTACCACCAAACTCTGCCTAGTTTGATAACCCTTCTTGGTTGCTCCATATATGTTACGTCGGGTTGCATGTATATGCGCTCATATGCCCCTATTTATCTGGCATCCGAATTACACTTCCTTAACATTGATACGTGAAACACGTTATGACTTGCTACATGGTCTGGGGTAAGGCTAGCTCATATGCTAACTTCCCAATACTTCTTAATATATCCAAGGATCCGACAAATTGTGGACTTAGCTTTCCTTTCTTTCCGAACCTCATCAATCCTTTCCAAGGGATACCTATAACATTACTAGGTCCCCTATTTCATACTCTTTGTCCTTTCGTGTTAAATCAACATACTTATCATGTCCATCTTGGGCTACTACCAGCCGTCCTCTGATTAGATCTATCATATCCTTGGTCCTTTGGACCACTCCTGGTCTGAGCATCTTGCACTCTACAACTTCATCCTAACATAAGGGAGATCGACATTATCTTCCCTCAAGGATCTCATAAGGCGATATCTCAATACTGACATATGATCTATTGTCGTAAGAAAACTCAATCCGTGTTAAGTGATCATTCCAATTTCTTTCAAGTCTATTGCACAGACTCTCATTATAGCTTTTAGCATTAGAGCTTTTGCTTCTCAATACCCATTCTTTTCCAGTTCGTAATCGCTACTACCTTCCGTTCCTAATATTATACTGGTTATACTTTTGCTCGCTAGCGTTCTATAACCTTTTAATAACCTCGTCAACCTTAGTATCACGAATGTGTTTCCATTCCGAATACCACCACAACTTTACTACTCCTTTTTCAGCTGCTTCTATCTTCGAAAGCTTAATCCTTCATATAGAAGTAAAAGAATTTATTAAGAGATCACTATGATCATGAACACTTGTTATATCGCATAGTTAGTACAGAAGATGGCCAGCCTTTATTACTTGACAAGCAATTAAACAATAGCTGGTATCCTACTAGGCTTCTATCACACAGATAGATAGTCATTCGGCAATACCTCCCCTTCTGGAAGGGTTGTTCTTCTCAGCTTATACAAAATGAAAAGAAGAGAAAAGAACGAATTAAAGAGAATTGTATATATGAAAAAAAATATACTGCCATAAAATATCTGGCTTGGAACCTACCTCTGAACTATAGTGGTTTGTCATAGAAGAACAAAACATATATGTATTTATATCAACATCAAGTATTATAGCATCGCATTTCACGTGCCTAAATATTTTTGCTATTCCGTCCATCATTCTATGGACCCATGCTCTTCCTCGAGCTTATACTCAATCACCTTTGAAACTCCCTCGACATCGAAAATCGAATCTGGAATCTTATTTTATACATCATCGATACTAGAATTCTGTGCTTGCACCGCAACCTTCCTCGTATAGTAATACGACTCTCTATTGATAAGAGGGAATAAATATTCAATAGGTAGATACTCTACTTAATTAGTCTATCAATGATAACTTATACACTACCATGACCCGATTAGTGGTACTCAACCTCAACATCCATTCCAATACAACTCTCACGGTTGTAATCAGCTCATTACTCGCAGAATCATTGCTGCATTACTATGGTCCACCACTGACCTACTGTCGTCATTCACTTTCCATGAAATCTTAATATCTAACCATACGGAGTCCATACATGTCGTATAGAATCATTCTAAGGAGTTAACATAATCACCATTCATGATTCATGGAGAACACTCCAGATCCTGGCATACTTTCATGACATGAAGTAGATAAAATTACAGAAGAGTTTCAGTCAAAGCAACGATAGCAGGTTAATACCATTCTTAATCGTATGCCTTAAATAGAAGACTTAACTCAAGGGTTCGTCTAGTCCTTTTTGAAATATGGTCCTGGATTATTCTCAAGATAGGACCTTCTAAGATAGATAGCCCGCTCATAGCGATTACACGAATTAAACCTTTACCAACTACTATTACGGTTGGGTATTGCACAGTCATCAGAAGGAATGTCAATCTTCCAAACCATAATACAACCTTCATAGCTTTAACCATCATCACTGTATTCCTTTGGCACAAGCGCCTATAATTATCCTCTTACCTTTAAAGTGTCGGCCACCTCTTTGGCCTTTCCTGATAGTAAAATTTCCTTACAGTCAATGTCATTTTAACCACCTCCAAATAAATTTTCTACTTCATTTCAATCACAACTTATGTGAAGATGTTTTCCTTAAAATCTGATGAGTAAAAAAAAAAATATCACCATTTTTCCATAAGTTATTGCCTCAGTCTTTAGAGGTTAATCACTGTCACGACTGACTCTCAATCATACTTAGAACATCTTTTATCTTAAGTCCTAATTGCCCTGAACAATTTCGACCATTACTGGTTCGATCCATACTTTCTCGTGGTGTAACACGTGCCCCACTTGGCATCATTATAATTACGACACATTTCCTTTATCAACATTTCTATTCTTGAGAATTTTGAATATTACCTTTCTCCTTGTAAAACCTCTAAGGTTATCCTTGAATCGTTCCTCCTGTATTCCCTAGATACAGGGCATATCAAGATACCATTTATTAATACCAGAATCATTGCCTATATACTTCTGAAAAAATTTCTCCACTAATTCTTAAAGGTTGTTATTACCTTAATCCTTTCCAATTCATACTGTCAAAACTCATACTATCCCTATTAAGGGTGAAATGCCAACCTTTATGCATTCCCCTAGGATTCGTTTTAAGTTACCGATGTTCTATCCTTAATTCCACCTTTAAAAAGGTACATGCATCCTTCCATGGATAAATCAAGTCATATATCCCTGATAAGGGTGTCTTATTCAATCATTCCCACCTCGATAGTATATGCCTAGTTTCACAATAACATCTGTATTCAAAATGAGGTCAATCAATATGGCCTCCAAAAGATAACAACGGTTATCCGCTTTTCTTGCCTAATTTGGTAATGATAATAGGGATGTTCTAGAATATATTGGTCGTGTTCAACGTGAACTTCTTTTTTTTTTTTTACTAAATCCTCATTTACTTTTGCTGTTTATCTCAACAGTCATCTCAATGTTGAGATATCTTCTATACTTGGTGTCTCCCTTTTTTGGTATCAATTCACATGCGTTACTTACACTTCACATTCTTGAAGGTCACTTCCTTCATCCAATTTTCCTAATTTCTTACTTTCTTGTCTCCTCAGTCCATCCGTGTTTCCTTATTAATCAATCGATCAATCTCAAATTTTCATCGAATACTGTCAACTTCAAGGGAATTAACTATACGTATCGCTTACGCCTTCAAACCTTGAATTTATCTCATGATCAGTCACCATCGCGCTGATGATGACACACTTCTCTATATTTATTGCAAGGGTTTCTTAGGGTTTCCCATACCTAACTCCCTTATCACTTCTCAACTCTATTTCTTTTATATCCCTTTATACTCCTTCCCTTTTCAGTCTTTTATTTTCGTTTCCATTACAACCATTACATGAACCATCACAACATAAGCATTGATTTCAAACATCCCGTCATTCTGGATTCGTGTCCTCAGAACGAATCTTGATAACTTTTACAACTTAGATTCATAATTCATCATACTCGTCCGCTTTTGTTCTAGCTCTAAAGCTTTTACACTACCTCCATTACCTTGGGAAGTACTTTCCCGAAAACAATTGACTGAACTTTAATCAGTTTATTATAACCTCTAGCTCCGTGCCTTTCTTGGCCTTTCACCAGCGGGTGGCCTCTCTCTTAGGAGGGTAAGTGACAAAAACAGTCTTTTGTGACTCGTCAATCATTTAGAATCTCAAATGATTCCTGCATTTCCTTTAGCCAGGCTCTTGCCTCGACTGGGTCAGCTATTTCCTTGGAACTCTGAGAGCTTAACGACTTAAAGGTCCTGAAAGAATTTCTCACTGCATTGTTTCCTCAGGGTGGTGGTTGGGGATAATAGTCTAAGTTCTGTCTAGACAGGTCCATAAATTGCCGTATAGGAGTACTGTCTCGGGTCTCCTTTCCTTACTCGACTTTCTGTTTCCTTAGTATGAAATGTTTCATCCTTCTCCCATACTTGGGGTTATTTTATACATTTTAAATCCTTATTTTCCACTTTATTATGTTATGGGTTCATTCTATCTTGATGGCGACCTCCCTGACTATCACGTTCAGGTTTTGCTCTAAATCTTATTCCTCAAACTAGCTTTCATCTAGGATCTCATCTTTAAGCTCTTGAACATTTGGAACCCAAATCCTGTAGGAATACCTCATTATTACCTTATCATCTTTCTTGGTATTAATCTTTTATCTAATTGTTGGCTCTCTGCCTTCATTCATCACTTTTTCTTGGCACAATAATAAATTTTCCAATAATTCAGACCGCATAGCGATCTCAAATAGCTTTTCGGTACCGGCTCCGGTTACCTTCACTTCTATTTCCATTTTCTCAAAACCTCTTATAAACTCTCTCAAAGACATTATCATCTTGAGTCTCTCCTTTTTACTAAGGGCATCAGCCACCATATTGGCTTTCCCCGAATGATAAAGAATCTCCCAATCATAATTCTTGATTAGCTCTAACCGCCTCCTCTGGCGTATGTTGAGCTCTTTCTACGTGAAAATGTACTAGAGCTCCTATGGTTTTTGTAAATCCCGCACTTCTCTCCATACAAGTAGTGCCTCCAATCTTTAGGGTAAAACTATTGCCACGAGCCTAAGCTCATGGGCGGGGATATCGAATTTTATCTTCCCTTAATTGTCTTGACGCATACTCGCGTACGCGATTACCTTGCTGTGCTGTATAAGAAGCACCCTAATTCCTTATGCGAAGCGTCACTACACTTCACAAAATTTCATTTTCCATCCGGCAATGCCAACATAGGGAACGTCACCAACCTTTGCTTCGGTTCTTAAAAGTTGTTCTCGCATTTCTCTGTCCATTCGAACTTCTCAGTCTTACGAGTAAGCCGCGTTAAAGGGGGCTACTACCTTTAGGAACTTGAACGAACCTCCGGTAGTGATCGACCAATCCTACCTCTGGTAGTTCCCTGAACCATGGTCATCAATTCCTCAGTGGTCCTTTATTCATTCTTGTCAGGACCCTCCACGGGATTCTTCTCAGCAACAATCCCTTCTAGAACAACATCCTCAACCGCTACATCCTCAATATGAACATCATCCGGTCCCTCATTAGGGTGTTCCATTGGATCCACAATCTGATCTCCAATAACTAATAAAACATCATCGCGTTGTTGCTCCTCAACCTCAGGGTTCGGAGTCCCGCTACCATATACGGTAATGAACTACGCTTACATCACGATATTTATAAGGGTTCCCCTAAGGGTTTTAACTATCAGTACTACATTAGGTAGTCCGACTATGAACTTGGCAAGAGTTCATATTATCTTAGTGAACTTATTATCTTAACGTCACATCATCTCTGAGGTTTATAACGCTTAGCTCCGATACCACTTCTGTAACACCCCCAAATCCGGGGTCGGGGATTCGGGTTGTCATGAGTTCCATTTCCCTTAATAACACCCAATCTTAATACACAATCAACTACTCTGTACTGTGACCCCACAATAAACACACACACCACAAGTTATAGTCTCAGAGTTAAATTTCCAAAAATAATCACAAGTCGTTTTATTCCACAATTATATGTCAATACACCTTACAAAGGTTTCTGAATAAATTTATATTTCTTTGCCATTATTACAATTCATAATTATACATAAGTCTGGTACATTATAAGTTGAAAACCTAGCCTATTGGTAGTTCCTACCTCAGCTACAGCGACATCAACGCCTATAGGAAACTGCGGAACGTTTCCTAATCGCTTGTGAATCGGGAGCTTGGTCATATTCATCCTTTCTATCTGTTGTTGTGTGATGAAAGAAGAAAGCAAGGGTGAGCAGCAAGCCCACCAAAATAATATGTATAATGATTAACAATATATGAGCCTTCTCATAGTACTCATGAGAGTCTTGGTCAAAAGAAATGAACCAAGTTTGATATCTTAATGCGATGAAGTCGCAAAATATTCAGTATATATACATATATACTTTTCAAAATATGGGAAGTCCTCTTCCATGCATAATACACACAGAGTTCCAGTGTATAACTGTATAAAAATATCGTTGCAAGGTGATCTCATATATCTAACCTTGTCGCAACGTTTTTCTGAAAATCTTTGTCATGCATAAGATAATCATTTACTAGATATAAGTTTAAAAGATGAAGTTACAAGATACTCCAATATACTTATATCTTTTCCAAATACTACTTGAACTACCACCGTTCAAGTTATAATTAGTTTCAAAATTTCATCACACTGATGAGACTACAAGATAAGACTTGAATAGATTCAATCTTTGAAATATTTTCAAGGAAATGAATTTATGATATACTTCATTAAGTCCCGATATATATATACACCTATATATATACCTACGTTTCCTGAAAACCTCTGTCATGTAAAGTGTGAACAGAATTGCAATATCCAATAAATTTGGAAAGGAAAGAATTTTGGCATAAACCTGATATCTTGTTGATCAGGCAAAGATACCAATAAGTAACCTTTTCTACTAGTAGATGGATGAATCCCCCACCGGTCATCACCCTGGCCACATAAGGACCTTGTGCTGGACCGCCACCCGGTGTAATAACCCCAATTTTTGGAAAATTTTTGAAACCCTTATGAATAGTGTTTTTGCTGAATGAGAAAAATTTTCATGCCACGTTATGTAGGGGTTCTGTTATTGATCTTATGGGATATTATTAGTACTCTATGTGGTATATAAGTGTATGTAAAGATTGTCAGAATCCAATTCCGAACACTTTGATTTTTCCCGGAAATCCAATAGATACGGAAAGAATTGAGTATAAGGTAACAGGATAAAAAGGATTTAAATTAAAGGATTATAAGAGAGGATCATAAAAGGAATACAATATATTGAGAAAGGTTAAGGGAACCTAAGTAATAAGATCCCGGGTATGATCCCTCAAACGATAAACGAAAACGAAAGTTAAGCGAACCGTATAACAGATCAGCAGTCATTAGGCAAACAATTAGGAAGTTAATCAAAGGGATTAGAGAGGATGATGTCACCTAACCAATGAGAAGAGGACAAGGAGGGGAGGATGACATCATGAGGATGACACAAGCATGACATGGGAAGGAAGGAGATGTGGTGACTTTTTAACCACACAAACTCAAGGGCAACAAGGTAATTAACTAAAAACAACACAAAAAATCAACCAACCAAGCAAACATTTCATTTTTCATCAAACAAAACACAAAAATCTCTTTCTTCCCAAGCTAGCTCTCGGCCCATTTCTTAAAAATTGAAGATCCAAGCTCCACCACTTACTATTTAGCAAGGTAATTATCTAAGCTTCCCCATGGATAGTTACATACTTCTGATAAGTTTAAGCTTCTAATTCCAAGCCAATCTTTTTCTATAAATCATGGAAGAAGATGGTGAATAGTGTTTTTCAAGAAATAAAATTTGTGTTCTTGAAGTTTTGTTTAGATTAAGCTTGGATAAGGACTTTAAGGGTGATTCCAAACCATTCTCTTGATTCTCCACTCTCCAAGGAAGGTATAACTTCTCAAACCCTTAGTATTAAGTTTTGTTGGTTTGGATTTCATAATGTTAGATGATGGGTTAGTGTAATGAGTGTGTACTCATAATAGAGCTTTGTTTAGTAAGTGGTTTTGTTGATTTTGGTGTTAGGAGTGATGCTTGTTAGATTTGAAGTTCTTGGTCACTTTTTTTTGACTTGGTTTAGATGAATAAATTAGTAATATTGAGTTGATTTGGGGCTGTTGTAATGTATTTTAGATGGAGGTTTGATTGGGTTGTGAATTGGAGTTGAAATTGTGGTTGTTTGAATTGGTTTAAATTTGGGAAATCGCGTAAACATAGCCGTCGTAACGTCTGATTTTCTGTAGACTGTTTTTGTGCATAACATTAGGACCCGAGAACCCCCTGCTAGATTATTACCACTGCCATGTTTAGATAGCTCATGTGACGAGCTTCGTTTTGATATGTAGTTCGTTCGATTCCGATGCACGGTTTAGGAGAAACGACCGTTTCAAGTAACGGCGTTTCGCGAACGAAACTTTTCCCCTCGCCTTACTTTGAAACATAGGTTAAAGACCGAAAAGGGTTAATTAATGTATGAAACATTTATGGTAAGTGTGTTAGGAAGTTGGTAAGACACTCGCAAAGGAATCGCCTTAAAACTCATAAAGGTTAAATTATTAAAAATGGTGGAGCCGAGGGTACCCGGGTGACTTAAGCAAATCAGTAAGCGCAAAACAAGCATTAGAGTCTAAGTTAGTTAAAGTATAGATTTACAAGTGACTTTGGTTTAATTCCAACTTACATGTTGTTTATAGGTTACCAGACTCATCCCGAGCCTTTTATCACCCCAAGTCGCTCAGGCAAGTTTTCTACCCGTTATAACTGTTGTGGTGATGAATATATGTATTTGCATTATCTTGCGATAGATGCATGTTGGTTAATTAGCAAATGTTGTTATATATTGAAGCATGCTGCTATGGTATATATATATGCATGCCTGTTTCGCATTCTTTCCATATATATATCTGTTGATTCAGTTGATAATACCTATGCTAGAGGATAGCGGTAAGTTGCATATACCCTTAGTACATGGACCCAAAGGTGAAAATATTTTCTAAAACCGGGAGTCGAGGATCCCGAGTAGATTTTGTATATATGGATATAAATATATATATGGTCATAGTTTTCAAAACTATTAATCGAATAAGGTTTATTCGATAACTTTAACTTTATTTTATTATTGAATATTATTTCGAATATTATTCGAAGGCGTATGACTCCTTTATATTAAATGAATATTATTTTGAATATTCATTCGAGGGCTTATGACTCAGTTTATATTGTTTAATGAATATTTTTGAATATTCATTTGAGGATCTATGACTCCGATTATTTGCTGAGATGTGTTCTTTATTTTATTAAAGAATAAGGTGTAAATAATCAAACTTATTTTCGATTATTCTTTATGGGAATATTATTTAAATAATAATATTCAGTCATTTTCTAAATATTCTGGGGACTGATTTACTTCATTAAATCAGCTTTACTCCAAACACTCTATAAAGTGTTTTCGAGTCTTCAAAATGATTTTTAAAAGATAGAGCGGATCCCAAAACTCATTTTTTATATTTAAGATCTTCCTTTTAAGGGGATTTAAATACTCGCTCAAAACCTGAGGGATCCGGTTCTGTGGTGTGTTTTATATTCGCAACAAGGTTGCTGTTTTGTTAAATGAATTGATTACTTACCCAACACTCGGGAAGTAAAATTCTTGGAACAAGTTAATCCATTAACAGGCATCGCCTGGGAAATATCGGTGAGTTTTTCTTTCCAACTAGATACGACTTCTTGGTGGAGCCGTATCAACAAGTTCTACTTGGGGAAAGGGGGAACGAGCTTTACGTTTCAGAGTCATGGATTTCATCTGAACTAGGAGTGGCGTAAGTGGTCGAGTGGCGCCGGCCCAGCCTTATTATATTGGCCCAAATGGCGTGGAAGTTCCGCTAAGGCGGTCCATTCCTTAGGAGTTCAGTGTTCGGTTGACAAGTAAATCCGACAGGTTCTCCTCTACATGTAGAAAATGGTGGGGTTGTACTACGACTGATCATCGTAAGTGGTCTTCCTGGCGCGGCAAACTCCCGTAATGAGTTCATCATCCATTTGGATAATTCTGCAACACTACCCGTAGCATTTTGATCGAAAGGCTACTAATGGGTGGTTGCCGAAGCATTGACAGGGTCAAACATTTTTATTGGTGTATCCATTGAATGAAGTATCTCGTAACTTCATTTCTTTTCAAAATATTTCAAAGATCAAATATTTTCAAGTTTTATTTGTGGTCTCATCTATGGGATGACCTCGTGAATTTTATTATACTTTGAACAGTGGTAGTTCAAGTAGCTTTATAAATGATATAAGTATAGTGAAGTATTTGGTAACTTCATCCCTTGTTTTTACTTATATCTAGTAAGTAATTATCTTACTCATGATAAAAGATTCTAGTAAGTATCCATTTAGATACTTATATTATTGTTATCACTATATATTATCTTGCGAGCTGTAAGGCTCACTCTTGCTTTATTTCTTCATCACACAACAACAGTTAGGAAAGATGGCCAGACTCCAGCAGACCCAGCGCAAGCGCGTGGGAAGCGTCCCGCGTCTTCCCGATGATGTTGTGGCTGCTATAGCTGCAGAGGTAGATCTATTGGTAGATCAGGCATTCTATTTTTGAGAATCAAATTATGTATAATTATAACTTGTGGCAGATAATGGCAATTAACTGTAAATTTATCAAGTAATCATTTTGGGTTGTAATAACTTTTAAATTGTGGATTCAAAGACTTGTACTTATTTAAATTTCATCTCTGAGACTATAACGGGTTGTGGTATGTGTTAGTGTGGGGTCACAGCATAAGGTTATTATTATTAATTAAGTGAAGTGATATTGTGGAGAGAAAGACCGTGACGACCCGGATCCCCGACCCCGGATCTGGGGGTGTTACAGAAATGGTATCAGAGCTAAGCGTTATAAACCTCAGAGATGATGGGACGTTAAGATAATAAGTTCACTAAGATAATAAGAACTCTTGTCAAGTTCATAGTCGGACTACCTAACGTAGTACTAACAGTTAAAACCCTTATGAGAACCCTTATAAATGTAGCGATAGAAGCATAGTTCGTTATCGTATATAGTAGCGGGACTCCGAACCCTGAGGTTGAGGAGCAACAACGCGATGATGTTTTATTACTCATTGGAGATCAGATTATGGATCCGATAGAGCGTCCTAACGCAGGACCGGATGATGTTGATATTGAGGATGTAGCAGTTGAGGAGGTTGTGAAAGGCATATGTCATAGCCTACTCGTTTATTCGAGTATTTAACTCAACTCAAATAAGAATGTAATAAGTAAATAGTGGATCAAGCATCAGAGAGATCTCACAAAGTAACATCTGTCAAAGAATAAAGAAACATTGTTCATCTGCAGACTTGAAGATTCACTGGAAGAAGTTCAAGAATTTGATCATGCCTCAGTGATATAAATCAAGATCGTGGATTTAATCAAGTGACAGAGATCTCGTCAAGGTATCATTTATTACAAGAATTCAATGAGAACAACAAAGTCAAGACATGAAGAAACGTCACGAAAGTTAGTCACTCATGAACCAGACAGTACATCGAGTGTCAGCATTGAAGTGGCGGAATTGATTCATAAGTCTCAGTGACTTTCAGAAGATTGTCAGAAGAATGGATGCTGCTCAGGGTTAGTATTAATTCTCTATTAATTAATTAAGTCATATAATTTTAATTAAGAAAATAAATTATATCTGCAAGGATTAATTTATTGATTAATTGAATTAAATTGATTAATTAATTTAGAATTAATATTAAGGATTTACAGAATTTTAATTGGTTAAAATCTGTTTTAATTCTAAAAAGTCAAGTAATTGTACTAGTATGACAATCGGTATGACAATTGATAGTCATACCGAATGTCATGCTAATTCAGTTGATTGTCTTGATAGAATTATTATTTAGATTAAAATCACTTATTAATTCAGTAAAACAATTTAGTTTGAACTAATATGACAATCGGTATGACAATCAATAGTCATACCGAAAGTCTTGCTAGTTCATTTTAATTATCTTCCTAGCTCTAATAGATTGTCTCACCGAAAGTCCTTCAAGCTCAAATAGATTGTCACACCAGTTCAATAACTTCGGCTGTGATTGTTTAAAAGAAAGCAGAAGACAATATCATCCAATTATTATCTTCAGCAATCAAATAGAGCACATACAGAACAAGAAAACACAGCAGAAAACAAAAGAAAATATTTCATCATTCATCTGCTTATTCAAGATCAAATATTCTAGTCTGTTAATGTTAAATCCAAACCACTAGAATTACTTATCTTGTTCTTGTATATCAATCTAGCGGATTAAAATCCCTAGAACTTAATCTCAAATCGCTTTTAGCATTTGATCTTTTAATTACAAAAATAGAAAAAGTTCATGTCGAATTTATTCTAAATTTGTAATAATTGATTTGAGATTAATCCCTTGTAACCGATACCGTAGTTGTAACACCTTTCAAGTTTAATAAAAGTTTTATTTAACTTGAATTTTGTTTCACAATTTTATTCCGCATTTTATTCGACGAAACGGTATTGTTTGCATTCAACCCCCCTTCTACAAACAAATTGGGACCTAACAATTGGTATCAGAGCCTTCTGATTAACGTACAAATCAAGATCCTAGACTTTTGTGTTTCTTTCACTTCTTGAATTTTTATTCACTCAAAAATTCATAATGACTACACAAAAAGTTGGAACCGTTAAAATTCCACTTTTCGATAAAGAAAATTATGTGATGTGGAAGAAGAAGATGCTACTGTTTTTACAGGTTGCTAATCCCAAATATTTGCAAGTGTTGAAGAAGGGTCCAAAAATTCCTATGGTTATTGAACCAGAGGTAATAGAGAATGATGTGGTGATCACCGAAGCGAGAACTTATGTGAAGGATCCTGAGGACTTCTCTCCTACTGAAATAGAAGAAGCTTCCCTGGATGCTAGCCTTCAATTAATCTTAGTAGATTCCCTTAATCCCCTAATGAACAGACATGTGATGAATTGTAAAGATTCTAAACATATCTGGGAAACTATTGAGATTATTAATGAAGGCACAGAGGAAGTTAGGGAGAACAAACTAGAAATCCTAACCTCTGAGTATGAATACTTCAAATCTAATCCAGGAGAAGGAATCACTGAAGTGTTTGAGAGGTACAATGCATTGATCAACAACCTGAACATTAATGGTAAATACTATTCCATCAGGGAGGTCAATAAAAAGTTCCTTTTAACACTGCCAACTCATCTCGAACATAGAATCACTGCCATAAGAGAAGCAAGAGATCTGAGTGAGATTTCTTTGGAAAGGCTCTATGGTGTGTTAAAGACTTATGAGTTGGAGCAGATTCAGCAGAAGGAAGTTTACGGGAAAGGAAGAGTGGTCAGCACGTCTACTGCTCTGGTAGCTGCTGAACAACAACAACAACAACCACTATATCAACAACAATCTCAACAGTCAGATAGAATGGTACAGTCTTCCAAGGTTGAAGATAATGTGATAGTAGCAGAATTTGATTCACCTACTACAAATCAATCAGGAGATGATTATTATTCCTTGGAAGAACTGGAGCAATTGGAGGATGAGTCAATGGCCCTGATTGTCAAGAGATTCTCAAATGTCAGATTCAAGAGGAATCCCAAGTTCAAGTACAAGTCCAACTACAACAGATTCCAGAAAGGTGGATCTTCATCCTCTAACACCAGCAGTGGTGGGTATAAAACAGGGATGGTTGATCGAAGCACCATTCGATGCTTCAACTGTAATGAGTTGGGACACTTTGCCACAGAATGCAGGAAGCCAAAACAAGCAAGGAAGAACTCTTACGATTCTAATCAGAAGAGTAAATCTGAAAGGGCGTACCTGGCAAAGGGAAGAAGCTGGGATGATACTGACAGTGAAGATGAAGAAGTTGGGAATCTTGCTCTCATGGCTAGTGATGCAAGCACCTCATCGTCAAGAAAAGAGGGCATTAAACAGGTACAACCGGTAGTGTGGATTCTTGACAGTGGATCGTCAAGACATATGACCGGAGATAGAGCCCTGCTATCAAATGTGGTTGAGAAAGCTGGCCCAGTGGTTACCTTTGGAGATAACAGCAAAGGTTTAACGGAGGGATATGGCTGTTTGCAAGCTGGAAATGTTATCATTGAAAATGTATATCTTGTGCAAGGACTTGAACACAATCTGCTTAGCATTAGTCAGTTCTGTGACAACGGCTATAATGTTTTATTCGACAAGCTGAAGTGTCAGATTCTGCACAAGAAAAGTGAAAAACCCTCCTTAATGGGAATACGGAAAGGAAATCTGTTCGTAGCTGACATGAACTCTGGAAGCAATCTTGAAGTCAATTGTTTCTATGCAAAAGCATCGTCAAATGAGAGTTGGCTATGGCACAAGAGACTTTCCCATCTCAATTTCAAGATAATGAATTCTCTTGTCAAAAGAGAATTGGTAAGAGGTCTGCCTCAGCTGGAATTCTCTCCAGAAGGACTATGTGAGGCTTGCCAGAAAGGAAAGTCAAAGAAAGCAAGTCACAAAGGCACTGACACATCTTCCATAACTGGTGTTCTGCAATTATTGCACATGGATTTATTTGGTCTAGTTAATATCCTTTCTATGTCAAAGAAGTGTTACTGTCTTGTGATAGTTGATGATTATTCCAAGTATACGTGGGTTTTATTTCTTCACTCTAAGGATGAAACACCACAAGTTGTGATTGATCATATCAAGATGATTGAGTTAGATTCTAACGTCCCTGTTAGAGCAATAAGGTCAGATAATGGAACAGAATTCAAGAATGCACTTCTAAATGGATTCTGTACAGACAAAGGGATTACCAGACAATTTTCAGCTCCTAGAACCCCTCAGCAAAATGGAGTGGTAGAAAGGAAGAATCGTACATTGATTGAAGCTGCAAGAACGATGTTAAATGAATCAGGTCTTCCAATGTACTTTTGGGCTGAAGCTGTCAATACTGCATGTTATACTCAGAATCGAACTCTAATCAACAAAGACTTCATGAAAACTCCTTATGAGATTTTGAATGAACAGAAACCTTCTATCAAATACTTTCATGTATTTGGTGCCAGATGCTTCGTGCTCAAGGATGGAGATGATCGTCGTGGTAAGTTCGAGGCAAAGGCATATGAGGGTATTTTTGTTGGATATGGAAGAAGATCATATAGAGTGTATATCATTGATCAACACAAAGTAACTGAAAGTGTCAATGTTACATTTGATGACACTAAACTCCCTAGTATCCAAACTGAAGATCCTTCTGAGAAACTGAAGTTTGATGATACGTCAGATTCAGAGTCAGAACATGGTCAAGAACCTGAGGTTGTTGCTGTTGAAGAACCTGTTAATCCTGATAATACTCAAGGTAATAGTGATGGAAACTCTGGAAACAATGGAGATACCACTGCTACTGACGGAGAATCTTCAAGTCAACATGGCAACAACTCAGGGGGAGATGCTGAAGGATCATCTAGTAGGACACAACATCACAATGAATTTCAAGGTGAATCATCAAGATCAAATCTTCCAAGACAGACTGTCTGGAATAAAGCTCACCCTTTTGAGTTGATTATTGGTGATCCAGATGTTGGAGTCAGAACTAGACATGCTACTCAAAATGAGTGTCTGTTCTCAGGATTTCTTTCTGAGATGGAACCTAAGAAAATTGAAGAAGCACTAACTGATCCAGATTGGGTGATTGCTATGCAAGATGAACTCAATCAGTTTGAAAGTCAACAAGTCTGGAAACTGGTACCTAGGCCTGTACACAAGAAAGCTGTTGGTACAAGGTGGGTATTCAGGAATAAACTAGATGAAGATGGTGTGGTTACAAGAAACAAAGCAAGACTGGTAGCTAAAGGGTATTCTCAAGCTGAAGGTATTGATTATGATGAAACCTATGCTCCAGTGGCTAGACTTGAGGCCATCAGGATATTTCTGGCATTCGCAGCATTTTCAAACTTTAAAGTTTATCAAATGGATGTCAAGAGCGCCTTTCTGAATGGAAAGCTGGATGAAGAGGTATATGTAGAGCAACCTCCTGGTTTTGAAGATCCAGATCATATGGATTTTGTCTTCTTTCTTTTCAAGGCTATCTATGGGCTAAAACAGTCACCAAGAAAATGGTATGACACTCTCTCTGAATTTCTTATTGAAAATAGCTTTATTAGAGGTGTCATAGACAAAACTCTCTTTTCTAAAAAACATAAGAATGATACTATATTAGTCCAAGTCTATGTGGATGATATAATATTTGGGTCTACTAATGATAATCTCTGTAAGAGATTTGCTAAGTTAATGCACAGCAAGTTTGAAATGAGCATGATGGGAGAGCTGAAGTTCTTTCTTGGATTACAAGTAAATCAAAGGTTAGATGGAACATTTATTTGTCAATCCAAGTATCTCAAGGAACTCCTCAAAAAATACAATCTAGAGGATTCTGCATCAGCAAGGACTCCATCAACTACAGCTGTAAAGCTTGGACCATGTGAAAACTCCATTAAGGTAGATGTCACAAGCTACAGAGGTATGATTGGCTCGTTACTCTATCTTACTGCGAGTAGACCAGATATTATGTATGCTACATGCCTATGTGCAAGGTTCCAAGCGGATCCTAGAGATATTCATCTCGTTGTTGTTAAACGAATCTTAAGATATCTTAAGGGAACACCAAATCTAGGTATTTGGTACCCTAAAGAATCTGGTTTTAACCTTGTCGGATATACAGATTCAGATTATGCAGGAAGTGTTGTTGATAGGAAAAGCACCTCAGAAAGTTGTCAATTCTTAGGAAGCAGGCTAGTCTCATGGTACAGCAAGAAACAGCAAACAGTTTCCAACTCAACGGCCGAGGCTGAATATATTGCTGCTGGAAGCTGCTGTGCTCAGATCTTGTGGATTAGGAACCAACTACGAGACTATGGCTCTGTATTGAACAAGATTCCTATTTTATGTGACAACACAAGTGCAATAGCCATCACCAACAATCCTGTGCAGCACTCGAGGACAAAGCACATTGACATCAGGTATCATTTTATTAGAGAGCACGTCATGAATGGTACTGTTAAACTATTTTTTGTTCCAACAGAAGAACAAATAGCAGATATTTTCACTAAACCACTTGACGAATCCACATTTACCAGATTAGTTGGTAAATTGGGCATGTTAAATAGTTTTTGTGATTAATTTAATTAATATCTGGAATCTGTTCTTGAATGAATTTACAAATGAATTTTTCATAAATGAAAAATTCATTTGCAAATTTATTTTATCATTTTATCATATTTCTTGCTTATTTCTATGTAATATATATTATCTTATCTATTTTTATTTTTTCCCTATTTGTTAATTTAAAATATCTCAGAATATTTTATTTCCTCTAAAAATATTCTTCTATGAATTTTATTTGCTAAAATTCAATAGAAATCTATTTTTGGAATAAAAATAATAAATTCTGATATATTATCTTTGTTTCTGTAAAAATTTTAAGTGTTTATTTCAGTTTTACTATTTTGAAATATAGTTTCAGTACATAAATAGAAGTCTGTACATATTTGAGTGTTTTTCTACTGCAATGACAATCGGCAAGACAATTGAATTGTCTTGCTGAAAATCATTTCAATACTTATATATATATATATACTTATTTTCATAATTAATTCTGTGTGAAAACCTTTTATTTCCAGAATGACAATCGGCAAGACAATTGAAATTGTCTTCCTGAAAGTCATTTGCGAATATAATTGTTATTTCAGTTTAGTTTTATACTGGCAAGACAATCGGTATGACTATTGATTGTCTTACCAGTTATAAACATTATATATATATATATCTATTTTATTTTATTTTGCCTGGTATGACAATCGGTATGACTATCAGATTGTCATACCAGTTATAATTTTAATACTTATTCGTGTATTTCATTTCCTTCTTTTTGCCTGGTATGACAATCGGTATGACAATCCCGGATTGTCATACCAGCTGTTATATAAAGGCGTTTGGTGTATTGTTTTTAAACCATTTCATCAGTTCACTTCATTTCAAAAAAAAAATTGAACAGTTTCTCTCTTCATTTTTCTCTCTTCTCTCTCTTCGAACCAAACAATCAATCTGGTTATTTCCTTGCTCGAGTTTTTACTCAGCAAACTTAATCATCACTTTAGTGATATATACATATAAGTATATACATAAACAAGTGCTGTTGAATTTTCTGTAAATTCAGTTTGCCCCTTCAATTCCTTTTTAATTTTAATTTCTTATTTGTGTCTTTTGGTGTGTCAAAACTGTGTTAGTGATTTAAGAATTTTAACGAGATACATTTCTGTCTAAATTTTTCGATTATAATTAATTTAATTCGAATTATTAAATTAATTTAATTAATTCGAATTTTCGTAATATTATTCTTAAAATTCTGAAAGTGTGTGCCTTATTATTATTTTAAATGGCTCTCAATTTCCAAATTGTCGCGCATAATCTAGTTGGTTATTTCAATCCGGAAAAATGTGATGTGGAAAAATTTAAGCCTTGGATTAGATTTTTAAATGACCATTCGATTGTTAGCTCTGCTATTAAATCAAATGTGATTTTAAATATCGATCTTCTTAGACTGATTTGCACAACCTCTACTGTGGCCGATGATTCAAAATCTTTTTCATTCACCGTGGCAAACACACAGTATGTAGTTGATGAAACAGTCGTCAATCGTGCGCTAAATTTTCCACTTGACAATTTCTGTAATTTACCCTCTGAAAATGATATCACAAATTTTTTCAATGCTATTCACTATCAGGGGGTGATCAATTTAACCAAACTTTCTAAATCAAATTTGGTGTCTGAATGGGATATTTTCTTCGATACACTTTCCAAAGTGTTTGCCAACTGCACAAAATCCAATTTTCATAACATCACTTCCACCCTGCAGTATATTGGTCTTGCGGTTATTTTCAATCAAAGGATCAATTTTGGCAAACTACTTTTTCCCATTCTCTTGAGACGTCTAACTTCTGCTTTACGTGATCATTCTACAAATCGTAGGGTATCATGTTACTATGCTCGTTTTCTTATGCTCATAGCAGATCATCTACTCACCCCTGAACACAAAGCACTTTTTGCTAACTCTGCTGTAACCGAACCCCCACCAGTTAGCAAAAAGATTTACACTCGCCAAGACACAACCTTCAAATTTATGCAAGTACCAGTACTTGTATCTGCTTTCATGACCAATTATATTCCCTTGCCTATTTTTAATCTTCCCGGCCATGAACAGCAACCTCAACCTCCAGTGGTTCAAGCCACCCAGGCTCTTCCATTACAGGTAGTAACTCCTCACACTCTCTCTCACTCTCTTCCTACTTCTGTTAACAGACCCTCAGTGGTTGATAGGGCTGACCATGAAGTTGTAGAACCACAGCTTCAATCCCAGGTCATAGAGCCAAACACAGAGTCTCATTCTATCTCACCCTCTCCCCCACTGTCTAAAATGTTACCCAGAAGATTATTAGGAAGTAGTACAATGTCAAATATGAGTGAACCCTCAGCTCTGCCTCCTCCTAAGAAAAGAAAAACCTATTCTGAGGCATCTGATAGCTTATCCTTGTCCTCCCAACAGGACATGGACTTTGAAATGGCCAATGAACAGTTACTAGAGGCATTCTCTCAACAGGATGCATCTATTGAAATTCGCCATCGGGCCATGGCATCTTGTACTGAGTCAAGCACAATTCCATTACTCACAATGGAACCATACACTTCCCCAGATAATACTGAGGACACCCAGCGAGGAGTGCACGTAGAGTCGGTTACAGTGCCTGCCATAGTTACGGCAGAAGAGCAGTCACATACTTCAGAGGGAAAATCTGACTCTCCGCCATCTTTAATAGAGTCATTTTCTCCCCTCCCAGATCCAACAACTCTGGCTCCCTTATGGGATTCTCCACTCGCAGATTTATCTGGAGAAAGTGGAGGGCAACTCGGTCAATCTATCCCTGAAGCAATTCAGACATCTATTCCAAAAGATTTGATAGCATTGACTGAGGATCGGGACTCGCGAATTCCCATTGCACCACCACTGACCTCTCTTGAAGAGGCTAGGGTGATTTTTAATGCAGGTACACAAGAACAGCAATTGGAAGACTCCTCACGAGCAATCATATTGAGAGAAACACATGCACGTGAGATGAGTGAACCAAATACGAGTGAACTTCAGGTGAGAGCACACACAGACACTGATACTATCAACCTGTTAGCTCAGATTGCTGCCCTGAAAGAAGAACTTGCTAAAAGTCAAGCTGAAGCTCAAGCATTCAAAGCACAGGTGGTTGAACGGTCTTCTTCTTCCACCTCTGTCGACAATCAGCTTGCAATCATAAGGAATGACATCTCAGATTTAAAGACTACTGTAATACCAAAGCTCAATTCTATTCAGGACACTCCAAATTTATCAGCTGATGACATATCCAACTTCTGCTCCCTACATACAAGAATGACTTCTCTTGAAGACCTCGTTGAGATGAATCATTCACTGGACAACTCAAGATTTCTAAAGATAGAGACGGGCATGGAACATCTAAATGAAGGCATGAAGCACTTATATTACATGATCAAGAATTCTCATTGCCCTAATGAAGAACAAAGAGCTTATTTTGAAGGACCGTCTGGTGGAGGATCAGGCTCTGGAAGTGGTGGAGGTTTCAAAGGAAAGTCAGTAGAGGATCCCTCAACTAAGGGGGAGAAGAAAGGGAGTAGTTCCAAAGGGAAAGAAAAAGATACTTCTGCTGGAGATAAAGGAAAGGCTGATGATGCCTACTACAGTGGAGAACAGGATGACTTCGATATTTTTGACATTCCCACTGAACCAGTTCAGGAAGATAAAGATGGGTTATTTGAAGCTGAAGAAGAAAGTGATTTTGAAGATTGGGAAGAAGAAGATTAAGTGGATCCTAGGTTTGAGAAAGAATTTCAGAAAGAGCAGTCAGAGATGCAAAGAAAAGAAGCTGAACTCAAGAAGGTCTCACAGATCATTGATAGGAGAAAAGACATACAAAGAACATAAACTCTTCAAAAGCAACGTCTTCATGACATTAAAGCTCAAGAAAGGAGAAGAGATGTCAGACTGAAGATTGGTGGAAAGTGGGATGAAGCTAGGAGAGTACTCGATATGCCTCAGCTATGCACTAACAATGATAGGCAGTTCTTACATCTTCTTGACAAGCTGGAAATCTCAAATCCTAACAATGACATGTACATGAATGCTATCAAGACTGAAGTCTCAAGGATCACAGCTGCTTTTGATAGATCCCTAAATGAGATGAGCATTTTTGTATATTGTCAGAGTGAAGGATCATTCAAAGTGTCACTTCATCTATTTGAGAATCGTTCGTTGTCAGAGATTTGGGTTCTTTTAAACAAAGTGAAAAGAAGCTCAGAGTTGAATGAAGTTCTTCGGGAAAGGCTTAAAGAGTTTGCCAGCAGGGCTAGTCCTCAAGTGGTCAACAATCCTCATCAAGTGAGATTCTTTAAGTCTGATTGTCTTCAAATCTGTCAGCTAGATGTACAATCTCTTAAAGACTACTCAGCTAAGCATCTGGTCTGGATGGAACATCATTTGAGAACTGCTGGATATTCATCCATGTTGAAGACTCAAGCTGCTGACTTGATTCAAGCTTATTGTGAGAAGAATGTTAAAAGGTACAATCAACTCAAGAATAAGTTGAAGACAGTTGGAGTTCAACCAGTCAGACCTGCAAGCTTCACTTCAGAAAAGGATCGTGTTTTTGACATGGAATTGCTTCAAGATTTAGAAGAAGGTGAAGTCAGAAGAGAAGACAACTAAAGTCAATTAGCTCAAAACTCAATGTAATATGATTAGAGCGTTATGAATCAAGATAGACTAATGTAGTTATATGTTCAGGCTAGAGGAACATCTATCTTGTATTCACTTGTAAATTTCATTTGGAATCTGGAAAATGTTAAATATAATCCAGAACTTTTCTGCTATTTACTTTACATTACTGTTTATATCTTTTTCTTATTTGTTAGTTGAGTTATCCTCTAGGTATTTGTTGTTATTGTCTAACAAGCAAATAGGGGGAGATTGAAAGGCATATGTCATAGCCTACTCGTTTATTCGAGTATTTAACTCAACTCAAATAAGAATGTAATAAGTAAATAGTGGATCAAGCATCAGAGAGATCTCACAAAGTAACATCTGTCAAAGAATAAAGAAACATTGTTCATCTGCAGACTTGAAGATTCACTGGAAGAAGTTCAAGAATTTGATCATGCCTCAGTGATATAAATCAAGATCGTGGATTTAATCAAGTGACAGAGATCTCGTCAAGGTATCATTTATTACAAGGATTCAATGAGAACAACAAAGTCAAGACATGAAGAAACGTCACGAAAGTTAGTCACTCATGAACCAGACAGTACATCGAGTGTCAGCATTGAAGTGGCGGAATTGATTCATAAGTCTCAGTGACTTTCAGAAGATTGTCAGAAGAATGGATGCTGCTCAGGGTTAGTATTAATTCTCTATTAATTAATTAAGTCATATAATTTTAATTAAGAAAATAAATTATATCTGCAAGGATTAATTTATTGATTAATTGAATTAAATTGATTAATTAATTTAGAATTAATATTAAGGATTTACAGAATTTTAATTGGTTAAAATCTGTTTTAATTCTAAAAAGTCAAGTAATTGTACTAGTATGACAATCGGTATGACAATTGATAGTCATACCGAATGTCATGCTAATTCAGTTGATTGTCTTGATAGAATTATTATTTAGATTAAAATCACTTATTAATTCAGTAAAACAATTTAGTTTGAACTAATATGACAATCGGTATGACAATCAATAGTCATACCGAAAGTCTTGCTAGTTCATTTTAATTGTCTTCCTAGCTCTAATAGATTGTCTCACCGAAAGTCCTTCAAGCTCAAATAGATTGTCACACCAGTTCAATAACTTCGGCTGTGATTGTTTAAAAGAAAGCAGAAGACAATATCATCCAATTATTATCTTCAGCAATCAAATAGAGCACATACAGAACAAGAAAACACAGCAGAAAACAAAAGAAAATATTTCATCATTCATCTGCTTATTCAAGATCAAATATTCTAGTCTGTTAATGTTAAATCCAAACCACTAGAATTACTTATCTTGTTCTTGTATATCAATCTAGCGGATTAAAATCCCTAGAACTTAATCTCAAATCGCTTTTAGCATTTGATCTTTTAATTACAAAAATAGAAAAAGTTCATGTCGAATTTATTCTAAATTTGTAATAATTGATTTGAGATTAATCCCTTGTAACCGATACCGTAGTTGTAACACCTTTCAAGTTTAATAAAAGTTTTATTTAACTTGAATTTTGTTTCACAATTTTATTCCGCATTTTATTCGACGAAACGGTATTGTTTGCATTCAACCCCCCCTTCTACAAACAAATTGGGACCTAACAGGTTGTCCTAGAAGGGATAGTTGTTGAGGAGGATCCCATGGAGGATCCTGACAAGATTGGATAAAGGACCACTGATGAATTGATGACCATGGTTAGGTCGACTACCAGAGGTAGGATTGGCCGGTCACTACCGGAGGTTCGTTTAAGTTTGTGAAGATAGTAGCCCCTTTAACGCGGCTTACTCGTAAGACTGAGAAGTTCGAATGGACAGAGAAATGCGAGAACAGCTTTCAAGAACTGAAGCAGAGGTTGGTGATGGCCCCTATGCTGGCGTTGCCGGATGGAAAAGGAGATTTTGTGAAGGGTAGTGACGCTTCGCACAAGGGCTTAGGGTGCGTGCTTATGCAGCACGGTAAGGTAATCGTGTACATGTCAAGACAATTAAGGTAATATGAAATTCGATATCCCCGCCCATGAGCTTAGGCTCGTGGCAATAGTTTTACCCTAAAGATTGGAGGCACTACTTGTTTGGAGAGAAGTGCGAGAATTACCTAAGCCATAAGTGCTCTAGTACATTTTCACGTAGAAAGAGCTTAACATATGCCAGAGGAGGCAGTTAGACCTAATCAGGAATAATGATTGGGAGATTCTTTATCATTCGGGGAAAGCCAATGTGGTGGCTGATGCCCTTAGTAAAAAGGAGAGACTCAAGATGATAATGTCTTTGGGAGAGTTTATAAGAGATTTTGGAAATAGTAGTGAAGGTAACCGGAGCCGGTACCGAAAAGTTGTTTGAGATTGCAATACAGCCCGAATTATTGGAAAAGAACATATTGTGCCAGTAAAAGGTGATGAATGAAGGCAGAGAGCCAACAAATAAATATGAGATTAATACCAAGAAAGATGATAAGGGAATAATGAGGTATTCCTATAGAATTTGGGTTCCGAAAGTTCAAGAGCTTAAGGATGAGAACTTAGATGAGAGCCATAGTTTGAGGAATAGGATTTAGGGCAAACCCTGAACGTGATAGTCAGGGAGGTCGTCATCAAGATAGAAGGAACCCATGACATAATGGAATGGAAAATGAGGATTTTAAATTAAAAGATGACCCCAATTATGGGGAGTAGGATGAAACATTTCATACTAAGGAAACAGAAAGTCGAGTAAGGAAAGGAGACCCGAGACGGTACTCCTATACGGCAATTCATGGACCTGTCTAGACAGAACTTAGACTATTATCCCCAACCACCACCTTGAGGGAACAATGCGGTAGGAAATTCTTTCATGACCTTTAAGTCGCTAAGCTCTCAGAGTTCCAAGGAACAAGCTGACCCAGCCAAGGCAAGAGCCTGGCTAAAGGAAATATAGGAATCATTTGAGATTCAAAATGATTGATGAACCACAAAAGACTGTTTTTGTCACTTACCCTCCTAAGAGAGAGACCACCCGCCGGTGAAAGACCAAGAAAGGCATGGAGCCAGAGGTTAGAATAAACTGATTTAAGTTCAGTCAATTGTTTTCGGGAAAGTAATTCCCAAAGATAAGGAGATAGTGTAAAAGCTTTGGAGCTAGAACAAAAGTGGATGAGTATGATGAATTATGAATCTAAGTTGTAAAAGTTATCAAGATTCGTTCTGAGGACACGAATCCAGAATGACGGGATGTTTGGAATCAATACTTATGTTGTGTTAGTTCATGAAATAATGATAAGAGAAAGGAGAAAAAAAAAAGAAAAAAAAAGAGAAGAAACTGAAGTGGAAAGGAATATAAAGGCAATAGAGTTTGAGGTATGATAAGGGAGTTGGGTATGAGGAAACCCTAAAGACTCGTAGCAATAGACATAGAAAAGTATGTAATCGTCAGGATGAGGGTGATTCACCATGAGTTAAAATTGATGGTTGAAGGCATAAGAGATACATATATAATTATCCCCTGTAAGTTGGGAGAATTCAATGAAACCTTGAGATAATTCGAAGGATAAATATTGAGACGCGGATAGACTGAGGAGACAAGGAAGTAAGAAATTAGGAAAATTGGATGAAGGAAGTGACCTTCAAGAATGTGAAGTGTAAGACCGGTGGCTTGATACCCAGAAAGGGAGACGCCAGGTATGTAAGATATCCCAACATTGAGGTGACTGTTGAGATAAACAACAAAAGTAAATAAGGAATTATTAAGAAAAAGTTCACGTTGAACATGACCAATATCTTCCAGAACATCCATGTTATCATTACCAAATCAGGAAAGAAAAGCGGATGACCATTGTTATCTTTTGGAGGCCATATGGATTGACCTTAATTTGAATAAGGATGCTATTATGAAGTTAGGTATAGACTATCGAGGTGGGAATGATGAATAAGATAATCTATCAAGGATATATGACTTGATTTATCCGTGGAAGGATGCGGGTACCTTTTAAAGGTGGAATTAAGGATAGAACATTGGTAACTTAAAATGAATCCTAGGGGACTGCATAAAGGTTGGCATGTCACCCTTAATAGGGACAGTATGAGTTGTGACAGTATGATTGGGAAAGGGTTAAGGTAACAACAACCTTTAAGAATCAGTGGAGAAATTTTTCAAAAGTATATAGACAATGGTTCTACTATTAGTAAATGGTATTGTGATATGCCCTGTATCTAGGGAATACAGGAGGAACGATTGAAGGATAACCTTAGAGGTTTTACAAGGAGATAGGTAATATTCAAATTTCTCAAGAATAGAAATGTTGATAAAGGAAATATGACGTAATTATATTGATGCCAAGTGAGGCACGTGTTAAACCACGAGAAGGTATGGATCGAACCAGTAATGGTCGAAATTGTTCAGGGCAATTAGGACTTAAGATAAAAGATGTTCTAAGTATAATTGAGAGTCAGTCGTGACAGTGATTAACCTCTAAAGACTGAGGCAATAACTTATGGAAAAAAAATGGTGATTTTTTTTTTACTCATTAGATTTTAATGAAAACCTCTTCACATCAGCTGTGATGGAAATGAGGTAGAAAATTTAGTTGAAGGTGGTTAAAAGACATTGATTATAAGGAACTATTACTATCAGGAAAGGCCAAAGAGGTGGCCGACACTTTAACGGTAAAAGGATAATTGTAGGCGCTTGTGCCAAAGAATACAGTGATGATGGTTAAAGCTGTGAAGGTTGTATTATGGTTTAGAAGATTGACATTCCTTCTGATGACTGTGCAATACCCAACCGTAATAGTAGTTGGTAAAGGTTTAATTCGTGTAATCGCCATGAACGGGCTATCTATCTTAGAAGGTCCTATCTTGAGATAAGCCAGGACCATGTTTCAAAAAGGACTAGACGAACCTTTGAGTTAAGTCTTCTATTTAAGGCATATGATTTAGAATGGTATTAACCTGCTATCGTTGTTTTGATTGAAACTCTTCTGCAATTTTATGTGCTTCATGTCATGTATGTATGTCAGGATCAGGAGTGTTCTTCATGAATCAGGAATGGTGATTATGTTACCTCCTTAGAATGATTTGATACGACATGTATGGACTCCGTATGGTTAGATATTAAGATTTTATGGAAAAGTGAATGACGACAGTAGGTCAGTGGTGGACCATAGTAAGGCAGCAATGATTCTGCGAGTAGTAAGCTGATTACAACCATAAGAGTTGTATTGGAATGGGTGTTGAGATTGAGTACCACTAATCGGGTCGTGGTAGTGTATAAGTTATCATTGATAGACTAATTAAGTAGAGTATCTACCTAGTGAATAATTATTCTTTCTTATTAATAGAGAGTCGTATTATTATACGAGGAAGGTTGCGGTGCAAGCATAGAATTCTAGTAACGATGATGTATAGAATGAGATCCCAGATTCGATTTTCGATGTCGAGGGAGTTTCAAAGGTGATTGTGTATAAGCTCGAGGAAGAGCATGGGTCCACAGAATGATGGACGGATTGGCAAAAATATTTAGGCATGCGAAATACGATGTTATAATACTTGATGTTGATATAAATACGTATATGTTTTGTTCTCCTATGACAAACCTCTATAGTTCAGAGGTAGATTCCAAGCCAAATATTTTATGGCAATAAATTTTTTTTTATAAATATACAATTCTCTTCAGTTCGTTCTTTTCTCTTCTTTTCATTTCATGTAAGCTGAGAAGAACAACCCTTCCAGAAGGGGAGGTATTGCCGAATGACTATCTATCTGTGTGATAGAAGCCGAGTAGGATACCAACTATTGTTTAATTGCTTGTCAAGTACTAAAGGCTGGCCACCTTCTGTACTAACTATGCAATGTAACAAGTGTTCATGATCATAGTAATCTCTGAACAAATTCCTTTACTTCTATTTGATTGATCAAATTTTGGAAAATAGAAACAACTGAAAAAGGAGTAATAAAGTGGTGGTAGTATGCGGAATGGAAACACATTCGTGATACTAAGGTTGACGTGGTTATTAAAAGGTTATAGAACGCTAACGAGCAAAAGTATAACCAGTATAATATTAGGAACGGAAGGTGATAGCAATTACGAACTGGAAAAGAATGGGTATTAAGAAGCAAAAGTTATAATGTTAGAAGCTATGATGAGAGTCTGTGTAATAGACTTGAAAGAATTTGGAATGATCACTTAATGCGGATTGAGTTATCTTACGACAATAGATCATATGTCATTATCGAGATGTCGCCTTATGAGATCCTTGAGGGAAGACAATGTCGATCTCCCTTATGTTAGGATGAAGTTGTAGAGCGCAAGATGCTCGGACCCGCAGTAGTCCAAAGGACCAAGGATATGATAGATCTAATCAGAGGACGGCTGGTAGTAGCCCAAGATAGACATGATAAGTATGTTGATTTGACACGAAAGGATAAAGAGTATGAAATAGGGGACCTAGTAATGTTATAGGTATCCCTAGGAAAGGATTGATGAGGTTAGGAAAGAAAGGAAAGCTAAGTCTACAATTTGTTGGACCCTTGGATATATTAAGACGTTTGGGAAGTTAGCATATGAGCTAGCCCTAACCCCGAACATGTAGCAGGTCGTAACGTGTTTCACGTATCAATGTTAAGGAAGTGTAATTCAGATGCCAGATAAATAGAGGCATATGAGCGCATAGATATGCAACCCGACGTAACCTAGATGGAGCAACCAGGAAGGGTTATAGAGTGAAAAGGAACAAGTGCTTAGGAGAAGGATTATCAAACTAGGCAGAGTTGGTGGTAGGACCACAATGGGGAAAAATTGACTAGAGAGTTAGAAGGCACAATGCTAGAAAAGCATCCCCAACTGTTTTCTATCTGATTCCGGGACGGAATCCTTTTAAGGAGGGGAGACTGTAATAACCCCAATTTTTGGAAAATTTTTGAAACCCTTATGAATAGTGTTTTTGCTGAATGAGAAAAATTTTCATGCCACGCTATGTAGGGGTTCTGTTATTGATCTTATGGGATATTATTAGTACTCTATGTGGTATATAAGTGTATGTAAAGATCGTCAGAATCCAATTCCGAACACTTTGATTTTTCCCGGAAATCCAATAGATACGGAAAGAATTGAGTATAAGGTAACAGGATAAAAAGGATTTAAATTAAAGGATTATAAGAGAGGATCATAAAAGGAATACAATATATTGAGAAAGGTTAAGGGAACCTAAGTAATAAGATCCCGGGTATGATCCCTCAAACGATAAACGAAAACGAAAGTTAAGCGAACCGTATAACAGATCAGCGGTCATTAGGCAAACAATTAGGAAGTTAATCAAAGGGATTAGAGAGGATGATGTCACCCAACCAATGAGAAGAGGACAAGGAGGGGAGGATGACATCATGAGGATGACACAAGCATGACATGGGAAGGAAGGAGATGTGGTGACTTTTTAACCACACAAACTCAAGGGCAACAAGGTAATTAACTAAAAACAACACAAAAAATCAACCAACCAAGCAAACATTTCATTTTTTATCAAACAAAACACAAAAATCTCTTTCTTCCCAAGCTAGCTCTCGGCCCATTTCTTAAAAATTGAAGATCCAAGCTCCACCACTTACTATTTAGCAAGGTAATTATCTAAGCTTCCCCATGGATAGTTACATACTTCCTATAAGTTTAAGCTTCTAATTCCAAGCCAATCTTTTTCTATAAATCATGGAAGAAGATGGTGAATAGTGTTTTTCAAGAAATAAAATTTGTGTTCTTGAAGTTTTGTTTAGATTAAGCTTGGATAAGGACTTTAAGGGTGATTCCAAGCCATTCTCTTGATTCTCCACTCTCCAAGGAAGGTATAACTTCTCAAACCCTTAGTATTAAGTTTTGTTGGTTTGGATTTCATAATGTTAGATGATGGGTTAGTGTAATGAGTGTGTACTCATAATAGAGCTTTGTTTAGTAAGTGGTTTTGTTGATTTTGGAGTTAGGAGTGATGCTTGTTAGATTTGAAGTTCTTGGTCACTTTTTTTTGACTTGGTTTAGATGAATAAATTGGTAATATTGAGTTGATTTGGGGCTGTTGTAATGTAGTTTAGATGGAGGTTTGATTGGGTTGTGAATTGGAGTTGAAATTGTGGTTGTTTGAATTGGTTTAAATTTGGGAAATCGTGTAAACATAGCCGTCGTAACGTTCGATTTTCTGTAGACTGTTTTTGTGCATAACATTAGGACCCGAGAACCCCCTGCTAGATTATGACCACTGCCATTTTTAGATAGCTCATGTGACGAGCTTCGTTTTGATATGTAGTTCGTTCGATTCCGATGCACGGTTTAGGAGAAACGACCGTTTCAAGTAACGGCGTTTCGCGAACGAAACTTTTCCCCTCGCCTTACTTTGAAACATAGGTTAAAGACCGAAAAGGGTTAATTAATGTATGAAACATTTATGGTAAGTGTGTTAGGCAGTTGGTAAGACACTCGCGAAGGAATCGCCTTAAAACTCGTAAAGGTTAAATTATTAAAAATGGTGGAGCCGAGGGTACCCGGGTGACTTAAGCAAATCAGTAAGCGCAAAACAAGCATTAGAGTCTAAGTTAGTTAAAGTATAGATTTACAAGTGACTTTGGTTTAATTCCAACTTACTTGTTGTTTATAGGTTACCAGACTCGTCCCGAGCCTTTTATCACCCCAAGTCGCTCAGGCAAGTTTTCTACCCGTTATAACTGTTGTGGTGATGAATATATGTATTTGCATTATCTTGCGATAGATGCATGTTGGTTAATTAGCAAATGTTGTTATATATTGAAGCATGCTGCTATGGTATATATATGCATGCCTGTTTCGCATTCTTTCCATATATATATCTGTTGATTCAGTTGATAATACCTATGCTAGAGGATAGCGGTAATTTGCATATACCCTTAGTACAGGGACCCAAAGGTGAAAATATTTTCTAAAACCGGGAGTCGAGGATCCCGAGTAGATTTTGTATATATGGATATAAATATATATATATATATATATATATTTATACTTATATATATATATATGGTCATAGTTTTCAAAACTATTAATCGAATAAGGTTTATTCGATAATTTTAACTTTATTTTATTATTGAATATTATTTCGAATATTATTCGAAGGCGTATGACTCCTTTATATTAAATGAATATTATTTTGAATATTCATTCGAGGGCTTATGACTCAGTTTATATTGTTTAATGAATATTTTTGAATATTCATTTGAGGATCTATGACTCCGATTATTTGCTGAGATGTGTTCTTTATTTTATTAAAGAATAAGGTGTAAATAATCAAACTTATTTTCGATTATTCTTTATGGGAATATTATTTAAATAATAATATTCAGTCATTTTCTAAATATTCTGGGGACTGATTTACTTCATTAAATCAGCTTTACTCCAAACACTCTATAAAGTTTTTTCGAGTCTTCAAAATGATTTTTAAAAGATAGAGCGGATCCCAAAACTCATTTTTTATATTTAAGATCTTCCTTTTAAGGGGATTTAAATACTCGCTCAAAACCTGAGGGATCCGGCTCTGTGGTGTGTTTTATATTCGCAACAAGGTTGCTGTTTTATTAAATGAATTGATTACTTACCCAACACTCGGGAAGTAAAATTCTTGGAACAAGTTAATCCATTAACAGGCATCGCCTGGGAAATATCGGTGAGTTTTCCTTTCCAACTAGATACGACTTCTTGATGGAGCCGTATCAACAAGTTCTACTTGGGGAAAGGGGGAACGAGCTTTACGTTTCAGAGTCATGGATTTCATCTGAACTAGGAGTGGCGTAAGTGGTCGAGTGGCGCCGGCCCAGCCCTATTATATTGGCCCAAATGGCGTGGAAGTTCCGCTAAGGCGGTCCATTCCTTAGGAGTTCAGTGTTCGGTTGACAAGTAAATCCGACAGGTTCTCCTCTACATGTAGAAAATGGTGGGGTTGTACTACTACGACTGATCATCGTAAGTGGTCTTCCTGGCGCGGCAAACTCCCGTAATGAGTTCATCATCCATTTGGATAATTCTGCAACACTACCCGTAGCATTTCGATCGAAAGGCTACTAATGGGTGGTTGCCGAAGCATTGACAGGGTCAAACATTTTTATTGGTGTATCCATTGAATGAAGTATCTCGTAACTTCATTTCTTTTCAAAATATTTCAAAGATCAAATATTTTCAAGTTTTATTTGTGGTCTCATCTATGGGATGACCTCGTGAATTTTATTATACTTTGAACAGTGGTAGTTCAAGTAGCTTTATAAATGATATAAGTATAGTGAAGTATTTGGTAACTTCATCCCTTGTTTTTACTTATATCTAGTAAGTAATTATCTTACTCATGATAAAAGATTCTAGTAAGTATCCATTTAGATACTTATATTATTGTTATCACTATATATTATCTTGCGAGCTGTAAGGCTCACTCTTGCTTTATTTCTTCATCACACAACAACAGTTAGGAAAGATGGCCAGACTCCAGCAGACCCAGCGCAAGCGCGTGGGAAGCGTCCCGCGTCTTCCCGATGATGTTGTGGCTGCTATAGCTGCAGAGGTAGATCTATTGGTAGATCAGGCATTCTATTTTTGAGAATCAAATTATGTATAATTATAACTTGTGGCAGATAATGGCAATTAACTGTAAATTTATCAAGTAATCATTTTGGGTTGTAATAACTTTTAAATTGTGGATTCAAAGACTTGTACTTATTTAAATTTCATCTCTGAGACTATAACGGGTTGTGGTGTGTGTTAGTGTGGGGTCACAGCATAAGGTTATTATTATTAATTAAGTGAAGTGATATTGTGGAGAGAAAGACCGTGACGACCCGGATCCCCGACCCCGGATCTGGGGGTGTTACACCCGGCCTCTTACGCGTTGATGGACTGCCACCCAGCCACTTACACTTTGATAGACCGTACCCCGGCCTGTCGCTTATGCCGACTCAATTAGATGGGCTTACTTCCCGAACGTTGGGTAAGTAATCAATTCATTTGTTTTCTCAAACCAGCAACCACGCTGCGAATGTAAAATGCACCACAGAGCTGGATCCCCCAGGTTTTGAGCGAGTATTTAAATCCCCTTTGAAAGGAAGATCTTAAATATAAAAAATGAGTTTTGGGGTCCACTCTAACTTTAAAAATCATTTTGAAGACTCGAAAACATTTTTAAGAATGTTTGGAGTACTGCTGATTTATTAAAATAAATCAGTCCCGATATATTAGAAAATATTTGAATATTATTATTTAAATAATATTCCCATAAAGAATAATCTTTATAAAAATAATTGAAGTAGAAGTTTTAAAACTTATACTTGAAATGGATATTAAATAACCAAAGATATACTTATATGAAAGTACTATCTTTATTTGAATAATCGAAAATAAGTTTGATTATTGACACCTTATTCTTTAATAAAATAAAGAATATATTTCAGTAATAAGCGGAGTCATAATACCTCGAATGAATATTATAAATAATATTCATTAAATAAAATAAAGGAGTCATACATCCTCAAATGAATATTCGAAATAATATTCAATAATAAAATAAAGGAGTCATAAGTCCTCGGATGAATATTCGAAATAATATTCAATAATAAAATAAAGGAGTCATAAGTCCTCGGATGAATATTCGTAATAATATTCAATAATAAAATAAAGGAGTCATAAGTCCTCGAATGAATATTCAAGATAATATTCAATAAATAATATAAAGGAGTCATAAGTCCTCGAATGAATATTCAAGATAATATTCAATAAATAATATAAAGTTATCGAATAAACCTTATTCGATTAATAGTTTTGAAAACTATAACCATATATATATATAAATATATATATATATATATATAATCTACTCGGGATCCTCGACTCCCGGTTTTAGAAAATGTTTTCACCTTTGGGTCCCTATACTAAGGGTATATGCAAATTAACGCTATTCTCTAGCATAGGTATTATCAATTGAACCAACAGATATATATGGCAAGAATATGAAACAGGCATGCATATGTACCATATCACATGCTACAATATATCGCAAGAATTTGCTAATAACAAGTATGCATTTATCGCAAGATCATGCTTATACATATATACATCACAACAACAGTATAACGGATAGAAAACTTGCCTGAGCGACTGGGGGTTACGAATGGCTCGGGACGAGTCTGGTAACCTATAAGCAACAAGTAAGTTGGAATTAAACCAAAGTCACTTGTAAATCTATACTCTAACCAACTCAGACTCTAACGCTCGTTTTGCGCTTACTGATTCTCTTAAGTCACTCGAGTACCCTCGGCTCCACCATTTTTAATAATTTAACCATTACGAGTTTTAAGGCGATTCCTTCGCGGGTGTCTTACCAACTACTTATTACACCTTACATAAATTTTCATACTTCAATTAGTCCTTTAAGGTCTTTAACCTATGTTTCAAAGTAAGGCGAGGGGTAAGGGTTTGTTCGCGAAACGCCGTTACTTGAAACGGTCGTTTCTCCTAAACCGTGCATCGGAATCGAACGAACTACATATCAAAACGAAGCTCGTAACATGATCTATCTAAAAATGGCAATGGTCAACATCTAGCAGGGGGTTCTCGGGTCCTAATGTTATGAACAAAAGCAGTCTAAAGTAAATCGGACATTACGACGGCTATGTTTACGCGATTTCCCAATTTTAAACCATTCAAAAACCATCACAATTCAACCTCAATCCATTCATACAACCAAAGTCCATCCTTATCACATCATAACAGCCCCAATCAATTCAATATTAACATTTATACTTATGCCTAAGCTTGAATTTAACTATACTTAAGTTCTTTTAACCAAAACAACAATATTCACCATTCCATTTCACTACCACTCCAACCCAAACTCTAAACCACAAGCATTAAGCTACTATATCACCATAATAATCAAAATCATCTTATTATACAAAGGAATCTAGGGTTTGGAGATGATATACCTTCCTTGAAGTGGTGGGAGTAGCTAGGAAGCCTTAGGAAGCCTTGAGGAGTCTTAGGAAAGCTTGGATCTTAAAGGAAAAACAAGAAAATCAAGTTAAAATCTTTGAAATCACTATTCATTTTCTTCTTCATTGATTTATTGGAGAAGATAGAGAATGAATGGGATGCTTAAACTCATAATATAACCATATCTATGCATAAGGAACACTAGGGAATTATCTTACCAATTTAGGAAGCTTGGATCTTGGATTTTGAAAATTTTCCCTTTGAAATTGGCAAAAAGCCGAGAGCAAGCTCTTGTTGAATGAAAGAAATGATTTTGTGTTTTGCTTTGATTTATTTTGGTTGGTTGTTTTTGTTTTGTTTTGGTTAATTACATTATTAACCTTGGACTTTGTGTGGTTCTACTTCAACCATATCTCCTTCCTTCCCATATCATGCTTATGTCATGCTATGATGTCATCTTTCCCTCCATGTCCTCTTCTCATTGGTTGGGTGACATCATCCTCTCTAATCTCTTTGATTAACTTCCTAATTGTTTGCCTAATGACCGCTGATCTGTTATACGGTTCGCTTAACTTTCATTTTCGTTTATCGTTTGAGGGATCATACCCGGGATCTTATTACTTAGGTTCCCTTAACCTTTCTCAATATATTATATTCCTTTTATGATCCTCTCTTATAATCCTTTAATTTAAATCCTTTTAATCATGTTACCTTATACTCAATTCTTTCCGTATCTAGTGGATTTCCGGGAAAAATCAAAGTGTTCGGAATTGGATTCTGACGATCTTTACATACACTTATATACCATATAGAGTGCCAATAAAATCTCAGAATATCCATAAAAGAACCCCTACCTACTGTGGCATGAAAAGTTTTCTCATTCAGCAAAAACACTATTCATAAGGGTTTCAAAAATTTTCCAAAAATTGGGGTTATTACAAGTGAACTGAGTGAGAGGCTGAGTTGCTCTCAGGCGAAAGGATAGGAAAAGAGTGTATAAATGTAGGCTATTTCTTCTAGCCTGGCAAAAGTGAATGCGGGGAGTTCCACCTTAGTAGGTGAAGGTGAGGGTGTGATGGTGGTGAGCCAAGGGGAGCCCTTGATGTAAGAACGGAGAGAAAATGAGAGAAAAACAGGTACAACTGAATGGGAAGAGCCCATTGTAAGTGAGTTAATGGATGCAATGAGGCTGACAAGAGACAACTAATTCAGCAAGAATATCAAGCTGTTTTAGACTCTGTTTCTTTTGAAGCTAAGGCATTTACTCATACTGTGTCAGCATATCAAGTTCTAGCTGAACAGGAGAGTGTGACTGCAGAAAGGATGCTAAACTTGGTGCATACAACTGCTTCAATGCAAAGAGCAAATGATGCCATCACAGCCATGCCATCTACATCTGGTGATGATGTTGATTATGGAACTGGTGGTTCTGAAGAGTTCTTTGGAAATGAAGATGATGATGAAGAAGAGTCAATGGACATAGGGGAAAAGAAGGCCCTAGCTTCAGATCTAGCATGCCATCTTGGGCATTTTCCAAATATTGTGATGAACACCATTTCAAGTCCACTCTTTTTCATATAATTCAACAGACACAGACTGCTCTTCAAGCCACCACCAATGCTAGCACCAAGAAGCTTCTACAGGAACACCTCAACTCTCTACAACTACATCAAATACAATCTCTTCAACACAATCTGGATGTCACTTCAATCAAAACAGAGATTGACCAAGTCAAGAAGGATGTCTCTGAAAGATTGGATGCAAAATTTCCAAATACAACAGTGCTTTACATCAACAGACAGTTAAGGAAGAATTCTAATCTTGCAACCAAACTGGATTCCCTGGATACAAAACTAAAGGCAGTAGAAGCCTCTTTCACAGCTATTCATTTACATCAAGCACAACAAACTCAGTTGCTTCAAAAGCTGGTGGCTGCACAGACTTCTACCCCCACTCTACTTGATGATAACAAAAAGGGGGAGAAAGATTCAATCATCCCAGTTAGTCAAGGAGAGCAAATCGGTGAGGGGGAGCATGCGATAAATGTTCAAATCAGTCAAGTAATAGTTCCAAAAATTACTTTACTAAAGCCACCAGTATTGGACAACATTGATCTGATCCAAATAGCAGCTGCTAAGCTGGATTCAAAGTCAAAGCTCAAGAAGCTTGATGTTGCAGCTGTTGAGAAGGAATTGGATGACAAGTGGAGGAAAATAGATGAAAAAATGCAGAAGAAATTTGGTCAAATACAGAAACCAGACAAGATCTTTCATCACTACTCACAAGTAAAGCAAATCTCTGTGAATGAAATGAGTATAGGTAGCTTGGAAAAGGGCCAACCTTCATGCATAAAGTCTCCAAAGGACAATCTGGTGTTAAAGCCTAAGAAGAACTATCCTAAGTCATCAGAAAAAAATCCTATGGATCTTATGTTTGAGACTCCAAGGCCAGATGAAAAGAAACTGTTGGCAAGGTGTACTGTATTTTTCAAAGATCCATCTGACTCGGTCCTAAAAAGAAGAATTGCCAAAATCTACAAGAATGGTAAAGAAATCTGTGTGGTAGCTGGACACCCTTCGTTTGTAGATGCCAAGAAGGAAGAAAAAGAAAGAATCAATCAATAAAAGAAGCAGGCTACTTTATGTAATAACTCGAATTTTTGAGACCCTATAAAACATTTAATGAATAGTAACCCTGACAGACGGGGAAAAAAACTTTTGAGCCCACACTATATAGTGCATAAGAAAATGAGTTTCGGAATCGATATTACAACTATACGTACCAAATGAGTGTATGTAAACGCTATTAGTTTTCGAAGAAAACGAACTTTGAAAAACGACCGTAATTACGACTTATCAAGGACTACGGGAATCACAATATAATTATGAGATTAAAATCCTACGAATTTATATTCAATTAGGATAAATAAAAATATAAGGAATAAATACGAAAATAATTACATTGCGAACCATTTACGAATAAGTATTGCGGAGAACGTTTAAGTAACCGAGCGAACGCTTAAACGATTAATTAAACGTAACGCACTAACTAAACCATGGTAAGGAAGTAACCATGGTTACATCATCAAATAGTGAGCTAACCCTAGGATGACCAAGCTAGCTAGCAAATAGTGTGCTAAGGAGCTAACCTTGTAGTTTAGCTTGTAAGTTAGCAAGCTACAAAAATATGTCCATGGATTTGGAGACAAGGAATAAACCTAAGCTATCCTAGGAGGAATAAAGATCAACTTGAACAGATATCAAGTCACCTTCCAAGAAGCAACCTAGAAATCATCCAAGAGAAGCAACCAAGTGCTATAAATACCCCCCCCCCTCACAAAGCTCCCATTCGACAATTTGAAGAAAAAAAGAGGAAATTGCAATTCAAAACTCCAAGCTCTAGTTCTTGTAAAATCCCACAATTATTTCCCAAGCCTCCTAGCAACTAAACTAAGGTAAGAAAAATCTTTCATCTCTTTTTATCAAGGTTTGATGGGTGGAATAAATTCAAGAAACTCACTAGTGAATAGTGTGAATAGTAACCTTTCTTTGGTTTCTTGATTTTAATGGTTGTTTTAGGTTCCAAAAATCATACCAAGCACTTCCAAGCCTCCACCATCTTCAAGAACACATCTCAAGCTTTCAAGAAAGGTAAAACTCTTTGGCCTAACTTTATTTAAGGTTCATGTTTAAGATCCATTTAGTGGGTGTTGGTAAACCTAGCTTACTAAGTGTTGTTGATGAAATCTTGATGATTAAGTTAAGTAGATTTAAAGTTGGTTGTTGTTTCCTCAAGAACATGATGTTCTTGAGAGGATTTTTTGTGTTGATGATGATATGATGATTTTTGGTGGTTGTGTTGATAGTTAAGGCGTAAACGAAACCCCGATCGTAAACGTAACTTTGTTAAAACCAACAAACCGTACCTTTAAGTTTCTGCAGAAAGTCTCGAAGTTGTAAACTGTAGATTATTGAGAAATAACATTTGTTTAAGATAGAAAATGTTATAAGGATCTTTTAGGCGCTTGAATCGCTTAATTCCGATTTACGGATCAAAAGTTATGATCGTTTTAGTAAAAGTGTTTTACGCGACAAAAACTGCTACGAATCACGAACTTTGAAAATATAAAGAATAGACTTAAAAGTATTCATAAATAATGAAATTTTTACAGAGAGTAACATATGGAGTTTCCTAACTGTCATAAAAATTTCAAGTGAAAATAATGATTTCTCAATTTTATAAAAATGTCGGAGCCGAGACCGCGCGAGTAGAAACCGTAAGAATCCTTAAGCGGAGCCGACGTCGATACTGAGAATGAACTAAGATACTTATGAAAATGAAGTGACCATAGAGTGTTTATGACTTAAAATAAATGTTAAGGGTAGTATGAATTGAGAGGGTGTATAATGAGTAGCACATGAGTGCGAGTTACCATAAGTTAGGACGGAACCTAACGAAATGAAATATGTTTATGGTTATAGATTTCCGAGCGGAACCTAGAGCATCCTCCACCTCGAGATACCCAGGCAAGTTTACAAACCCAACTCCATTTTTACTGTTGTGTTGTGAAAGGATTGTTTTACTATCATCGCTTAAATACCATGTTTGCCATGATACGTAGTTTTTGAATCTTCGCATAATATAGCGATGTTGTACGCTAAGTATATATCGTGAAATGTTATTTCGCTTTAAGCGTAATGTATTATATAAGACCGAGGGTCGGTCGGGAATCGTTCCGTAGATATTATAGGGCAGATATAAGTCCATAATAGTACATTTTAAAGGGACTTATCGTCCACTTACGAAATATTAAAACACCTCGAACTTTTAAAACGATTTCCCAACGAGCATATTCCCTCAACTATATTTTATTGATTCGGATATTAAATATTATATACGTATTCCTTTATTATAGGAGTAGTATACTTCAACATTTATTTATTTCAAACCCGATTAATCATGATAGATTATTAATTATATAAACACAAACTAGTTCAGGAATACTATTTAAATAAATCTTTTAGAGAATAACTCATTCGAGGTATGATTAATATCAATTATCATTTAAATTATTTATAGACTACTATTTAAGTAATGATTATTTATTAAGGATTGTTATTGGTTGAAAGATCATAGATCCTGATATACCTTCTGATTTAGAAGTATTATTCGAATAATTTCAGATCGCCGGTGAATATTATTCCGACTTATTGTTATATTAAATATAGTTTCAAGAAGAAACTTTTCCCCTTATTAATTATCTGTTGACAACGGTCAACTCACATCCCTAGTACTTCCTCCGAAATTCTCGGAAGTACGTATATACATATATGTACACTTATATTTAAAAAGATAAACTATCTCTATGAACAAGCAAAACGCTTGGGGAACTTCGATGTGGTTCAAGTTCCCGAGAGTGATAGAATTCTGTTGAAGGACAATGGAGGGGTAGACTCTGGTACTACGTATGCTGGATGGGCTACCAAAGGTACCGCAGGCGAAGGTACTTTGTGTACTCTGGAACTTGTGAAGTATGTGCATACCCGAAAATGGGACACGTAGCCCGAATGCGGCCAGGGTGATACCCGAGAGATGACGGTATTCGTCCTTTTAGTAGTAAAGAAGGTTACTTCCGTAGGACGACTGATCATCGTATGCAGTGGCTCCTGTGAGATGTCCAAACTCTTCCAATTGGAATTGATATGCAATACCGTAACCCAAGCCTAGGTGTTGGGATTACTATTAAGGTATTCGCAGGTTATAAAACCCCTTAAAAGAATTATTTTCATAAGAAGGTGTGGGATACCAAGAAATCTACTTTTAAATAAAACATATATATAATATATGATGTTATTATACAATCATTTTCAGACTGTACATTATTATACTGAGCATCTTAGCTCATACTTGTTTTCTTAAATTGACACAACATAACAGTGAATCAAGATGCCTGCCATGAGAACCATAGCCAGGAAACGGGTAGGAAATGGCCAGCTGTTCCGTAGATTGTTTGGTGCAGTACCTCAGGTAGTCGGTATAAGATGGATTAGTTTTCAGTTGTTTATAGTTCGGCTTATTTATAAGTATGGTTTATGTAAGATAAGAAATAAGAAACGTATATTCTTGAACTAAATTTACCTATCTTCAACAAACCAAAGAAAACAAAGTCAAGAGCAATCAAGAAGATCAAGCCTGTGACTCTCAGAACCAAAACCCTAGCCAAAGCTCAACCAATTGTCAACAAGGGAGAACTTCTATACATCTGTGACATCAAAGAATTTTTAGAGATTAAACTCTACATGGATGAACTAGAAGAAGTGAGAGCAATTGATGCTCATAGAAATCTTCCTGAAAGACTGGTGTTTAAGTACAAGGGAGTGAGAGAAATCACATGGCCTCTTCATAGGATTCTATAAGAAAGCTGTTTTGTACTGATAAAGATCTTCTCATCCTTCAAGAAAAAATTGGTTTTAATGTAACTGCAAGGAAACTGGTCCTAAAGAAGATAGAAGATTTAAGGAGTAATAAAGCCAAAGATGCACTCCCAAAGACTCTATCAATTTCCTTCACAGGAAATAGAGTGCATTTGAGCCCTTATTGGCTGATGGAATTCATGGATGACAAGAGTGTTAGAAGATTCTTAGGATTGGATGACTAATTGAGTATCTCAAAAAATGAGACTCTATTGGAAATACAATAAAAGCTGGATCTATCAGATGCTGAAGAACTTGAATTTCACAGACAACTCCAAAATCAAATAGAAGAAAATAACATGAAGCTTGGGAATAAATCCAGACAATCAAGGAAATAGAAATCATCTGCTCAGACTAGAGGAGCACCTTGACAATGATTGTGAGAACTCTTTGTACACTTTACTTTGTTCAATTTTTAATAAATAAGTTGCACTTATCAGTTTTATCTACTATATTTCAATCTTTACATTTAGGGTGTTTTGTTATCATCAAGTTTCTCTTAACTTATGGCTACAATTCAAGTAGACATAAATCGGGGGAGATTGTTAGGAATATGTTGTGAACTTGATGATAAGTTAAGACAAAACACCTTAGTAGATTTAATTTAGTGGATTGTAGATTTCAACGGATGATCATTTCAACATCCGTTGAAAGAGTAACTTATGTACAATAAGTCAGTAGCACATTTATGCATACTTAAACTACTTAGTAAACCAGATCTTTGAGAAAAGTTCAAGTCATGTTGACTACTAGATTGATATACAAGATAGGTTGGTGAATTGTAAGTATATCATGCCTTGTAATCTTGTGTAAATGAAATGGAGTTAACTGTCAAGAAAAGAGTCTCAACGGATAAGTTACAAAGCTTCAACGGATGATTAGTCAAGCTTCAACGGATGCTCAGATAAAGCTTCAACGGATGATCAACCAAGTATCAGCGGATGATCAACTACAACTTTAACGAATGATTCAATGAAGTCTCAATGGATGTTCAAATTCAAAAGAGCGGTTGACAGTGACTTGACAGTCACATGCGTTGATTGTATGCAAATGGAATGTGGCAGCCTAATTACAGGTTTTAGAGAACAAAGAAGCATTACCATTTTCATGCAACTAAGAAGATATTCAAGGATCTTTAATAGAGTAATGCAATAGCATGAAGTTAGACTAGATATAGTCTGTCTTATCGTTTTGTCTTACTGTTACAACCGGTATATTATTAGTTGAATTATGTGTATATATGTTTACATACATCAAAAGCGAGTCAATTATGTGCTTGTATGAGTCATAAGGGTCATATTTTATGAGTTGAAAATTAAATATTTATTTAGAAAATTTTGAGAAAAGAAATGCCTTTATTTGAGTAATTTGTGATATATTATTAAAGATTTTAGTTTATGAAAATTCTTTATATAAAAACTTGTTTCCTTTAAATTTTTGAAAGTGATCTCAAAAAGTTTCTAAAATCCTAAACTATTTTATGGTACGACTTTTGTGATTTATAGATTTATATTTTTATTTATAAAATTCTGTCTCTAAAATGATATTTGATTAATTAGATTAATGATTTGCCATTTACCATGATAACCTTGCATGAGGGAGGGGTATTGTTGTCAATTCCAACCCCACTAACTTAACTTTGGCTAGTCAATTCCTAAGTTGCCCTTGCATGCAAACCTTGTTAGTTCTAGAAGATGGATAAAAAGGTAAATGCTTATTCCACTATCATCAAAACCACCACCATATAATCACCTTGTGCTATTTCACCACTTACACACACCATCTCCACCTCATCCCTCCTCTTTTCTCCCTCTCGTCCGAAGCCAAGCCCCCCCCATGTTCATTTTCTTTCATTTTTCTTCAAAAATTCTTGCAAGAAATCATCCTCTAAGCTTTGATCACTCATTTAGTAAGTTAAATATTAAGTGCACTACTTGGTTTAAACTTGCATGTTGAGTTTTGACTGAGCCTAATATTGAAAGCCTTGTTCTTATGAGTTTAAGGTTCAAAACAAAGACAAAACATCAAGAGTGGAAATGATTAATGGTTGAGGGACTTCCTTGCCATTTTGTATGATCATTTCACTCATTTCCATTCAGAAATGACTCTTTAAGAGCTGAATGGAGTAGAGTTTTGTGTTCTTTATTTGTGATTAAATGCTATGTGAAGAAGTCTTGATTGCATGTTGCTATAAAGCTAAAATTTTAATGGATCATGACCTTTAAAACCCTTGCATGTCATGAAATAATTGGGATATTGTATGTTAAATGATTGCACGTTGAATTTACACTTAAAATCTTAGAGTACTAGGAGTGCATCTTTTTATAGATATTTGTTTTGTGCATGAGTACTCGAAAATGTGATTTAAGTGTTACTCTTGCTACTTTGTTTGTATAATTTGGTCATGGTGTGTTAGGGTATGAATAATCTCCACCATGTGTTAGTGGGTTAGATGAGAGTATTAGGATAGTAATTATGCTTGGTATAATATTGGGTTCATGGTTTATAAGTGGGAGTTAAGGTGGAAGGGTTAGTATAAGGTTTGTCTTTTTCCAGAATTTTGCACTAGTTTGTAGGAGAGTTTTGATTGGGCATTCGTTGGGAATCTGGAGGCCCAAGCCACCAGAAGTTAGTAAATGACCTTGATTGATCCCAAAAGCTTTAAAGGTAAGAAAACAACTCATTTAGTTAGGGGCCCAAGTCGAATCATGACTTCTGGTCAGAACATAGACAGTTTTAGTGAGGAGCACTTTTAAGCTTAGAAAGTGGTATCATTGGTAGGCCCTCATTAGAACTTGCTTAACATTGATACTAGGGAGTTTTTGGGAGGTTTTGAAAGCCATATTTCGAAGGTTTAGAGTTGAAACCAAGAGTATAAAGTGAGTTCAAATCAGGGCAGTTTGAGTGTCACTAGGACAGGGGAGAGCCATCTTTGAGAATAGTCCCAATGAGGCCTAAGTTGAACCTTGGTGTCATTCCAGGTGCAAAAGTTAGATTTAGGACCTTAGATTCCATTATAGTAATTTGAGTGTCAAACCTTGAGTGGAAGGGGGATCATTGTCACTTAGTACCATTCAGTGTCCCTAATAGTTGCACTTAGGAACATATTGTCCTTGCACTTAGATTTTACATTCTTAGAGATGAGGCCTGAGTTGACCATTGAGTCTAATTGTTAGTAAGAGGTCAGAAGAAGGTTAGGCCATAGGTGTGGCTAAGTGAAATGTAGTTTGTCTTAAAGGCACTTCAAAATTTGGAGAGCTAGTTGGGTTGCACTAGACTAGTTAGCACTTCGAGTCAATTGTGTTGGTTGAGTGAGATCATTCAATACTCAATAGTGCACCATTATATCAATGTTGTATATTATGTGAATAAATGTGTTATGTGATCCTAAATGATTATTTGAGCATAATAAGTGATTAGTAAAGAGTCGAATGTTTAGGTAGGCCTAAGTGTCGATATGATTTGAAATCTTTAACTAGGATGGAGTTTTTGTGAGAGTGTGTCTTAATGAGGTATAATACTTTGTGTATGCTCAGGAGAAGATAGTAAACTTGCCGTCAAAGTCGAGTAGTGCTCCCGGTTGCTTCCACACTCAAAACCAGAGTTAGGCCAGCCTTCTTAAGGCAAGTTTTTCCCCCTTGTCAATTCTATTTTTGTACAAGTGTTTTACCGTCATCGTTCTAGTGATGTTTTCATTAAGACATATATATATATTGCAAGTTTACCGAACCACTCTTTTGAATCATGATAGCATGCTCGTATAATGATCGTTAATATTGTTGTCACCATGATATATCGTTACAAATATTCTGATTTTAGATTGAGATATTACAAATAATGTGTCATGCTTACGGTTATTGGACTTGTTTTGAGTCTGTTTATGCACTTATAAAAATCACACCCTTACAAACTATATCACTTCATTTGCCTTGATTGTGTACTCTCTCTTGATTAACTGCTATTCTTTTTACTCTTACACCTCCAAGTTACCAACTCTTTACATAAATCCTTACAATCATACCAAATTTTTGTCACTAGATATATCCCATATATAACCCTTAAATTTGAGACCTCTATCTTGTGGAACAACGTTATGACTCTTTTTCAATACTTTCTTCCTTGGTTATCAAACCTTTGCTGACTATCCTTGAAAACCCTGCTAGTGAGAGGTCACATCATTTTGATAGGAGTTTCTTAACTCAAAATCCTTGATTGATGATTTAATCCCCTTTTTATTTAAATCTTTGTAAAGTTCTCCTTGGCATTAGTTTTATGTAAGTTAATTGCTCTTTAAATAAAAGAATGTGTTCTTGAGGTTGGTGAATTGGACTAAGATGCAAGTCCCTTTCACACTTATCATGTTAGGCTTAAAAGTTGCCTAGGGATCCCATTAAATTGTTAAGAACCCAGCGAGGTTCGGGATTGCTTCGCGACTGATGACCGGCTCTAATCCGTAGCTTCATAAAATGATTTTGAGCAATGTTTTGGTTACAAATCTCCTGACTTGAATAATGAAGCCATACACCTCAATTTCTAGATATAAATTGCTATGATGTTAAATTCTGTTTTATGATATACCTTGTTGAGTTCTTGGCTTACTTCTTGCTTTTCATTTATGTCATTTCAGCTAGCAAGTATGGTTAGATTCAAGCAGACTGCTCGTAAGTCTACCCGTGGAGATGCTGAGGCTTATGTGAGAGCTCAGGTAGTATAGTTGGCATTTGTATGAGGACTGGTAGCTTTATATATATATATATGTTGTAATATTTGTAGTGTTGGACTATTCAAACACTGAACCTTTGCGATCTTAGATTCTGTTGTTAACAACCATTTGTAATAACTTTGTATTTATTCAGTTATATTTTATTAGTGTTATTTTGGGGATGTGACAGGGTTTGGTATCAGGGCTAAGGTTTAGAGTCCCTGAACAGTCCATATAGGTTATAGGGTGTATATATAGGAAATACGAGACTGTAAGTAGATATTATTCGAGTAAATCGCTAATATTTTCCTTCATATATATATTGTTTCTCAGCAAAAGATGCATTCTTCTTAGTCCTCAGCGCCATCTGACACTATAGCATTCTCCATGTACGTTGACTTGAGGCTCCAGTTTGATAGGCTCCAAGGGAAGTACGACCGACTTATGGCGCGACTGGATGTAGCTTTTCAGGATGATACTCGTCTTAAGGAGGAACATAAGGCACAGTTGATTGCGATACTCGTGTCCTTCATGCAGTTTGTTAACACTATGCTCGGGGAGTGCCAGCGCACCGTGACCGCAGCAACCAGTACACCATCCAGATGGTCGCGAATGAACTTCAGGGCATTGTGAAGGTGCTTCAGGGAGAGAACTGAGAAGAGATCCCGATAGCTCGAGATGTTAACGAGGAGACGTAGATAGATGACTGTTAGGCCGAATTAGGAGCCAGACTTCCTATTCCCTTTCCAGTTGGCTAACCTTTATGTTGAATGTATTTCTCAAACTATGTAGCTTCTTTATTTCCTTTCAGAACTATCATATCGTTGACCTTAAAAATTCGAACCTTATTTGATTGTGTTGTAAGATAACATTGTTTCAATGATTAATGCCCTATCATTTCGTTTCATTATTATTCAATTTAGCTTCCCTTTCATTTCTATAATTGTATATCAACTCATTAGCTAATAATTGAAATCTGAATGCATGTGATTCCCTTAATTTCGTGGCACCCTGGCTTTGAAATGATTGATATACCCTTAACTACCTTGTTAAACCCGTTGTCCGATTATCGCAAATGTTTCAAGCTTACTTATGCATTTCTGTTGTCCCAATTTTGCCTATACTTTTGCTTTCCTGCTTATAATCATGTATAACTTTGCTAAATCTAGACATCAAGTGATCAAATTAATCCTGTGATAACCTAGCTTTGAATTATTTGTCATAATCACACCTGCTTGTTACCAATTTTATTTTCATAAATATGCCTCCTAAAAAGACAAAGCAAACCAGTACTGCTTCTGCAACCGACCCCAATATCCTTCGAATATTGGAAACTCTGCAATAAGAGACTAATGCAATTTCTCAACAACAACAAACTCTTCAACAACAATTCCAATAACAATAATTTCGAAACCAAGAGAATCATGATCAACACCAACATCAATCAGATCCACCAGAGCCCCCTCAACAAATTGTGACTTTCAAAACTTTCCAGAATGTGAACCCTCCAGCTTTTTATGATACCACTGATCCAGTAGTAGCCAATACTTGGATAAGAGAAATGGAGAGATCTTTCGAATTGGTTCGATTAGGGGAAGAGCAGAATACCGTTTATGCCGCGTATTTCTTAAAAGGGGAAGCGATTTATTGGTGGGATTTAGTCAAAGCTTTGGAAGAAGTTCAACCAGTTACTTGGACTAGGTTTAAGGAGTCATTTTGGGAAAAATATTACCCCCGGTATATGCAGAAATAGATGGAGATGAAATTCCTGGAATTAAAACAAGGAAGTATGACCGTCTTGGAATATGAGAAGAAGTTTACAGAATTGTCAAGATTTGTGACTAAGTATGCGAATACTGATGAAGAGAAGCTCAGAAGTTTCGACAAGGGCTCAAATATTGGAATCGAGATAGAGTGTCGATGTTTGAGATTCGTACCTATGTTGGGGTAGTTCATAAGGCAGCATTGATTGAAAGTAATGGAGCACAATCCAGAAAGGAAAGAGATATTAAGAAGAGGAAAATGTTTCATCAGAAGGAGAGGTCGGAATTAGGGTACCATCAAGATAGAAACGTGAAGAGAATTGGATTCCAGAAAGGATGGAATGCATAGAAGAAAGGGAAAGTGAACAAGAGACAAGACAAAAAGGAAACCATTAGCAGAATCTGGGTTAAGCGAATGATGAAAAATAGCCCAGGGTCGAAAATAGGCATTGTGGGAAGAAGCATTCGCAAATTTGCAACAAGCTCAACATGACATGTTATCGATATAATCAGAAGGGACATTTGGCCAATGAATGTAAAGTGCAGAAACCTAGAGTAACATGCTACAAGTGCGGGAAAATTGGACATATCGCCATAGAGTGCAGGTCAACCGGATTAATTAAAAGCATGATGAATATTTCAAGCACTAGCACCGCAGTACCACTAGAAATGTTGGCGTTATCTCTACCACCTGCAGTGACTCCACAAGCATCAGAAAGGACTTTTAATCTGAAGATGAAGGATGCTGTTCAGAATTCTGAGGTGATAGCAGGTAAGCTTTTGATAAACAATGTTGAAGCTAAAGTATAATTGATTCAGGATCTATAAAGTCTTTTATATCAAAAAATTTTGCTAATAGACTAAACTGTGATAAGAAGGATATGAGTGAAGCGATGAACATAGTAATTTCCAATCAAGAAGAGATACCTGTGAGTCAATTTTTCCCTCAATGTGAGATTGGCATCTCTAGGCATAAGTTTTCAATCGACTTGATACTTTTCAAGTTAGGGGAGTTTGATATAATATTAGGAATAGATTGGTTAGGAGAGAATAATGCTCAGATAGATTGTAGATCTAAGAAGGTGTATCTTCGAGCAAAGAATGGGAGTAAGGTGATATTTAAGGGCCAGAAGCAAGAGCAGCTATTTCTCACCGCTATTCACGCCAGCAAGCTACTTAGGAAAGGATGTGAAGCATATTTATCATGTGTAGTAGATTCAGAAAAGGAAGTTCCTAGAATGGAGGAGATTCCAATAATGAGAGAGTTCCCCGATGTGTTTCTAGAGAAATTACCAGGACTATCGCCAGATCGATAGATTGAGTTTGAGATTAATCTTGTCCCAGGCACTGAACCCGTTTCGAAGGCACCTTACAGAATGGTACCAACAGAGATGAAGGAGTTAGCAAGTCAGATACAAGAACTTTTGGATAAAGGAGTCATAAGGCCAAGTACGTCAATATGGGGAGCACCAATCATTTTCGTAAAGAAGAAAGATGGAAGTATGAGAATCTGTATCGATTACCTGGAGTTGAACAAAATGACAATTAAGAATCGGTATCCGTTGCCGAGAATAGACAATTTATTTGACCAACTGAAAGGAGCAAATTATTTTTCGAAGATTGATTTGACGTCGGGATACCACCAATTAAAGATTAAACCAGAAGACATCCTAAAGACGACATTTAGGACGAGATATGGACATTATGAGTTTTTAGTAATGCCTTTCGGATTAACAAATACCCCTACAGCTTTTATGGACTTGATGAATCACGTTTTCAAGAAATACTTGGACCAGTTTATGGTTGTATTCATTGATGATATTTTAATATATTTGAAGACGGAAGAAGAGCACGAGCAACACTTGTTGATAGTTTTGGAGATTCTGAGACACGAGAAGTTGTATGCAAAGTTCTCGAAGTGTGAGTTTTGGATAAAAAAAGTTCAATTTTTAGGACATATAATTGGAAGCGAAGGAATTAGGGTAGACCCTGCAAAGATCGAAGCAATTATGAGTCGGGAGAGACCAAAGACTCCTGCGGAAGTAAGAAGCTTTCTAGGATTGGCTGGATACTATAAAAGGTTCGTAAAGGATTTCTCAAAGATCGCTGTGCCGCTGACCAAGTTGACAAGGAAAAATCTGTTAGATATATTTGATAATGTCATGGCTAATATGTTTTATGTTTAGCTTTCAGATCTTGTGTGAACAGGATAGATCAGTACTTAACTGTTGATCAGTACTTATACTGGAAGTCAGGACTTAAGGATATCAGTACTTATATTATCAGGAGATAATCATCAGAAGATAGATATCAGAACTTAAGTGCTGAAGGACAATCAGATAAGGACAGTAGCTGATTAAAGGAAAGAAGATAGAGATAAAACATAAGAAGAGATATGCATGAAGAAGGAATTCCGTGAAGAATGGAATACTTGGAATAGAAGATATCTGATTGATATATTTTAGGAAGCAGAATTATATTCCATATCAATAAGCGATTATCTTGTAACTGTGTAGTATATAAACACAGGCATAGGGTTTACACTATAAGTGTTATCATTATCGAAGTTATTATTATATATAACCCTAGCAGCTCTCGTGATATTTGTTCATCACTGAGAGGTAACAGTTCCATATTGTAATAGAGTTTATTGTTTCAATAAAGTTTGTTTTCTGTTACTCAAGTTCTTTAAGTTCGATTTGAGTGTACTATACACTGTATTCACCCCTCTACAGTGTGTGTGTGACCTAACAATTGGTATCAGAGCCTATCTGTTAACTTACATGCAGTTAAAGATCCAAACACAATCATGTCGGACACAGAAACTCCAACTAAGCCTACCACAACTGAGGAACCACCAAAGACACAAATTCAGAGTCGGTATGAGACCATCTGAGTCCCCATACTGAGACCATCTGAATATCCCATATGGAAGGTAAGGATGACCATGTTCCTGGAAGCAACAGATCCAGAATACCTGGATAGAATCAAGGAAGGTCCTCACAAACCAACCAAACTCGCTGTTGCAGTTGCAGGTGAAGCAGCAATGACCGTACCAAAGGAGAAGAGTGATTATACTGCTGAGGACATAGCATCAATTGCTAAGGATGCTAAGGTACGACACTTACTGCATAGTGCCATTGATAATGTAATGTCAAACAGGGTAATCAACTGCAAGACTGCTAAGGAGATATGGGATGCTCTGGAAACAAGATGTCAGGGAACTGACACAATTAAGAAGAACAGGAAGACAATACTCACTCAAGAGTATGAAAACTTTGACTCAAAGACTAATGAGTCATTGAATGATTTATATGATAGATTTGTCAAACTTTTGAATGATTTGTCACTGGTTGATAAAGAGTATGATCTTGAAGATTCAAACCTTAAGTTCCTGTTAGCTCTTCCTGAATGCTGGGATTTGAAGGCAACAACAATAAGAGACAACTACAATCTTGATGAAACAACTCTTGACGAAATCTATGGAATGCTCAAGACACACGAGCTGGAGATGGAACAAAGAAGCAAGAGGAAAGGAGGAAAGTCAAGGACAGTTGCTCTTAAGGCTGAAGAAGAATTTCCCAAAGCAGCTTCCTCAAAGAAAGACAAGGGTAAAGCTCTTTTCATAAAGTCTGATACTGAGTCATCAAGTTCTGAGAGTGATGATAACTCAGATTCTGAAAGCTTGCCTGAGACTGATGCTGATGAGGAGATGATGAAACTGTGTGCTCTTATGGTGAAAGGAATCACAAAGATTGCATACAGGAAGTTCAGGAAGGGAAAGAAGTTTCCCAGGAAGAGCATAAGTTCTGATAAGAAGAATTTCAGAAGATCTGAAGGAAGAGGAGGAAAGTCTGACAGAGGAGATTACACCAATGTTAAATGCTATAACTGTGGTGAGAAAGGCCACATATCTCCTGACTGCAAGAAGGTAAAGGGTGACAAAGGCAAGGCTCTTGTCACAAAGCAGAAAAGCTGGACAGACACCTCAGACTCTGAAAGTGAGGAGAACTATGCATTAATGGCAAATGCTGATAAAGAAAGTGCTGAGAGCAGTTCTGAAGCTGCTGAAACAAAGGTACCTCAGACTACTTATGCTTTTCATACTGATGATATTAATGAGTTGAGAAGATATCTTAAAATCATGTTTGTTAGCTATAGAGATCAAACTTTAACATGTGAAAGATTAACTTCTGAAAATCTTGCATATAAGAAAAGAAATGATTTCTTAGAAAAAGAGTTAGTCATATTCCATCAAACTCAGAAGGATAGAGATGATGCTTTTTATGTTAGGGATGAAGTGCTAAAAATGAATGAATCTCTAAAAACTGAGTTAGAAAAGGAAAGAGAGATAATCAGGACTTGGACTAACTCTGGCAGAACAACTCAAAATTTGCTAAGTAGTGAAAATTGGAAAGAGGGCTTAGGTTATGGAGAAAATAAGAATGATAAAGGAACTGAAGAAATTAAGCTTGTTGTTAAGCAAAAGCCAAAGTTAAAACCTGTTAAGTTTGTAACTGTAAAGTCTGATAATGAGAAATCAGAAGTTAAAGAGGAATTAACTTCTGACAAACTAAAACAGGAAAAGACAGTTGAAGTAAACATAGGCTTAATGACAAAGAAGCAGCTTAAGCATAAGCTGAAAGATGTCAAGAATGCAAACAAGGTAAAATCACCTAGGAAAAATATGAATGGAAAGGAAGGTGTGAATAAAAGCAATGATTATAAACCTGTTCCTGATGCACCTAGGAAAACATGTCATAAATGTGGAAGTTCTAACCATCTGGCTTCTTTTTGCAGGAAAAATAAGAATATTAACTCCTTACCTTCGAAATCAGGAGTTAAGAGTCAGTCAGTTAGATACAAACCACAAAATCCTAGTTTTCATTGTGGTAGTTTATGGCATTCCATTTATACTTGTAAGGAATATCATAGTCTGTACTATGATTATTATCAAATAAAACCTTCTTTGAAGAAAGTTTCCATTGTTCCTTCTAGTATAAATTTTGATTCAAAGTCTGATAATGTAAATTCTGATAAGAAAAATGTTAACATAAACTCTGATGCTAAATCCGCTGCAAATGTTAACAAACTTAATAAGACCAAAGGATCCAAGCAAGTCTGGGTCCTTAAAACTAATAATTAGTGGTCTTTATGATTGCAGGGCAAAAGGAAAAATATTCTAGTTCTGGACAGTGGATGTTCAGGTCATATGACTGGAAATAAGGCCCTGCTATCAGACTTTGTGGAGAAGGCTGGCCCGAGTGTTTCTTATGGAGATGGCAATATTGGAAAAACATTGGGATATGGCAATATCAATCTTGGGAATGTCATCATTAAAGAAGTAGCTCTGGTCTCAGGACTTAAACACAACCTTCTGAGTATAAGTCAAATCTGTGACAGAGGTTATCATGTTGATTTCTTTGAAGAACACTGTGAAATTGTGAGTAAATCTAAAGGCAAAGTTGTTCTGAAAGGATATAGACGTGGTAACATTTATGAAGCTAAGCTTTTAACAAGTACTGATGGCTCTGCAATCTGTCTATTAAGTAGAGCATCAATTGAAGAAAGCTGGAATTGGCATAAGAAACTCTCTCATTTAAATTTCAACAATATAAATGAACTGGTCAAGAAAGATCTTGTGAGAGGATTGCCAAACACAGTATTTGCTCCTGATGGTCTTTGTGATTCATGTCAGAAAGCCAAACAAAGAAAATCTTCATTCAAGAGCAAGACTGAATCATCAATTCTTGAGCCTTATCATCTTATACATATCGATCTATTTGGTCCAGTAAATGTCATGTCTATTACAAAGAAGAAGTATGCGTTGGTCATAGTGGATGAGTTCACCAGATACACATGGGTGTATTTCTTGCACACAAAAAGTGAAACTGCATCTATTTTGATGGATCATGTCAAACAGCTGGATAAAATGGTCAAAGATTCTGTGAAAATTTTAAGGAGTGATAATGGCACTGAGTTCAAGAATTTGATAATGGAAGAGTTCTGCAAAAGCCATGGAATAAAGCAGGAATTTTCTGCTCCTGGAACTCCACAACAAAATGGAGTTGTTGAAAGGAAGAATAGAACTCTCATTGAAGCTGCACGTACAATGCTTGAAGAAGCAAAGCTTCCAACCTATTTCTGGGCTGAAGCTGTGCAGACTGCTTGTTTTACTCAAAATGCAACACTCATTAACAAGCATGGAAAAACACCATATGAGATGGTGAAGAAAAAGAAGCCAAATCTGAAATATTTTCATGTATTTGGATGCAAGTGTTTTGTTCTCAAGACTCATCCTGAACAGCTATCAAAGTTTGATCTAAAAGCTGATGAAGGAATCTTTGTTGGATATCCACTTTCCACAAAAGCCTTCAGAGTCTATAATTTGAGAACAAAAGTGGTCATGGAATCTATCAATGTCTCTTTTGATGACAAGAAGATCACTGGTCTTAAAGATTTCGTTGACCATGATCAGCTGAGATTTGAAAATGAAGACTCATATTCTGATACTGAAAAACCTGACAGTCTAAGTCCTGATACTACAAACTCTGACGGATTAAACTCTGATGTTATTGAAACTGTGGTGACTACGTTAAAGGAAGATGCACCTATGCAGGGGGAGCATACTCAAGATCCTACCACATCTCAAGAAACATCAGAACATGCATCTGGCTCTTCAAGTTCTGATTCGTCAAGTTCTGATAAGCCAAGTTCTGATAGTGCTGAAAATCTAAATACTGAAGAATCCAACTCAGAGAGCATAGTTTCAGGGGGAGCATCAGAAAATGAAAATGAAGATAGCATGGATCATGGGGGAGCATCCAGTTCTAGAGAAAACCTTCCATCTGCAAGGAAGTGGACAAAATCACATACACCTGATTTGATAATTGGAAATCCTGATGCAGGTGTCAGAACTAGAACAGGTACTTCAAATGAGTGTCTATACAATTCTTTTCTCTCTCAGACTGAGCCAAAGAAAGTAGAAGAAGCTCTTCAAGATGCTGATTGGGTGCAAGCAATGCAGGAAGAGTTGAATGAATTTGAAAGAAACAAAGTCTGGACCCTAGTGCCAAGACCAAAGAATAGATCTGTTGTTGGTACAAAGTGGGTATTTAGAAACAAAACTGACAGTGATGGCATAATTACAAGGAATAAGGCAAGACTGGTTGCAAAAGGATATTCTCAACAGGAGGGAATTGATTATGATGAAACATTTGCACCAGTTGCTAGGTTAGAAGCCATAAGGATATTTTTTGGCTTATGCTGCTCACAAAAAGTTTACTGTCTTTCAAATGGATGTGAAAAGTGCTTTTCTCAATGGAGAATTGGAGGAAGAGGTATATGTTGAACAATCTCCAGGTTTTATAGATACCAAACATTCAGATTATGTCTACAGACTTGATAAAACACTTTATGGACTTAAGCAAGCTCCTAGAGCATGGTATGAGACTTTAGCTCAGTTTCTTCTGGAAAGTGGATTCAACAGAGGGACAATAGACAAAACATTGTTCTACCTCAACCATGGAAAGGACTTACTTCTGGTCCAGATTTATGTTGATGATATCATTTTTGGATCTACAAATGACAAACTTTGCAAGAAGTTTGCCAAACTAATGCAGTCAAGATATCAGATGAGTATGATGGGGGAACTTAGCTATTTTCTGGGCCTTCAAGTCAAGCAGAATGAGGAAGGCACTTTTATTTGTCAAACCAAGTACACCAGAAACTTGCTAAAGAAATTTGGAATGCAAGATTGTTCAAGTGCATCCACTCCAATGGCCACTGCAACAAAACTGGATAAGGATACCGGTAAATCAGTAGATATTACTGACTATAGAGGTATGATTGGCTCTCTACTCTATCTAACTGCTAGTAGACCTGATATCATGTATGCTACCTGTCTTTGTGCAAGATTTCAAGCAGATCCAAGAGAACCTCACTTAACAGCTGTAAAAAGAATCTTTAAGTATCTTAAAGGAACAGCTGCTCTGGGATTATGGTATCCTAGAGAATCAGATTTTAAACTAATAGGTTACTCAGATGCAGATTTTGCAGGTTGCAAAATTGACAGGAAAAGCACAAGTGGAAGTTGCCAATTTCTTGGAGGTAGATTGGTTTCTTGGTACAGCAAGAAACAAAAGTCAATTTCCACATCAACTGCAGAAGCAGAGTATATTGCTGCAGGAAGCTGTTGTGCACAGATTCTTCGGATGAAGAATCAGTTACTGGATTATGGGTTAACATATTTCAAAATCCCTATTTACTGTGATAATCAAAGTGCTATTGCTATGACAAGTAATCCAGTTCAACACTCAATGACAAAGCACATCAGCATCAGGTACCACTTCATCAGGGAACATGTGGATGAAGGTACAGTGGAATTGCATTTTCTTCCCACAGATCAACAGTTGGCAGATATCTTCACAAAACCATTATGTGAAGCTACTTTTACAAGATTGGTAAATGAACTTGGAATGGTTTCAAGTTCTTTCTCTAAATCTGCTTAGACTTGCTCTGTGTTATCAGACTTTATGCTCCGTATTTACAGAATTAATCTCATTGTGTATTCTGTGCTTAATTGATAAATGTCTTTAAGTACTGACTGTTGTCTGATATATGTTTCTAAACTCTGATAAGTGATATGTCTGTTTCAGTAATTATTCAATCCTATGAGGATAACTACGCTAGATACTGACCTAGTAATCTTCAATAAACAAATGATTCCATGGAAGAAATAATTATTTCAGTGGAAATCTTATGACACTAGCAAATTCTGATAATTGAGCTTAGTTAAGTTTACTTTGTATATCTTATTACTAAGTCACAAATTAGAATAATGCTACTCATCTGTTAAGTTCTGATACTAGTAAAACTGCTGAATGTACTAAGTGCTGATAGACCTCTCTTATCAAAAGAAAAAGCAAAAAGATCAAAGATTAAAATCAGGTACTCCTTTGAGATCTAGAGTAAAATTGTGGAAGGGACGACCCAAGTGCATTGCTGGTATTAAGTAAATATGCATTAGAAAAGCAAAATATTTTCTTGGTGACTTTTCACACTCTATGATTACTGGAGAAATACTCTGATAATAGCATAAATTCTGATAAACAGTCGTGACTCACTTACACTGAGAAGCCACTGTAAAATAGAATTTCAAAAGATGCATAAAATTAGCACAAAACAGTTGAGGTCGACTCAAGCATAAACTCATTCTTCAGTAGGTTTCAGGACCATGACAGATCTTTAGCAAAATTTTAGTTATGCCTTATTTCTAAGATGTACTGAAGTGAATCAGACTTTACTCTTTGTCTGTTATTTAGCTTAATGCACACACTAATCACTCCATCTGAATGATGAAAATTTATGTGGTGGTCTATGTTAATTTAGATAAACAGTCATTGTGTCATTATTGCACAAATTCTGAGGACAAGTTCTAAGTTACACGTTCTGATGATTAAGTTCTGACGTCCATAACTCAGAACTTGTATGAGTATTTACTAAGATGAGCATTCCTTTTTCGAGTTAAGAAATTCTGTTCTGATGACTGTTAAGTTCTGGTATAGGTCTAAGTTCTGATTTCTCAGTCTAATCCTTTACTTGGCTTATCTTTGAATGAAATTTAATAACAGTCTCAGTTTGTACTCGCATATGTTGAAGTGGAAGATTAATAGTCACTATGATTAGGATTAATGGTTTTGTACTTGAACAGTCCACTGTTTCTTGTGTCTTGTGCGGTCTAGACCATGATTCCTCTTTCCAATGACTGTTATTCTTTTTCAAAGTCTAGGGAGACCAGGTAGAATTAATTCTACCTGTCAGCATTAAATATCTTTGCGTCTCTTGGCATTCTCTTGCCTATATACACAGCCACTTCACATTAGTCTTCTCATCACACTTTTATCACAAATTCAGTCTTGTTTTTCATTTACTATCACAAATGACTGAATTTGGCTGGTTCTACAATTACGGTGATGAGACTGTGCATGTCTTTTTGAATGGAATTCCACCTCCCTACCCTATCACCAACATCCCTCACAATCTCTGGATTCAATTTCCAGAGGTTATCAAACGTGATCTGGTGGCCGTTCAAAGAGACCTTCACCTTCGTCGTATCCATCTGCAAGAGCGAATCATACGACTCGCCATCTTGTTCGTCGAAGATAAGAAGAGGAAGATGACTTAATCTCGTCTTCTTCCTGTTCTTCTTCATCCTCAGCTTTATCAGGCTTCTTAGCTAGGACTAAAGCTGTTGACGTTAAGATTAAAAGCTTAGGGCAAATCTTGTATTGATGTAATTTCTATTTCATATATGTATTGACTTGATATATTAATGAAAACTGTTTTTACTTCAAGATTTTGTCTCTGAGTTATTTTATCTTGTGTTGTTAAATCCTGCTTGATATTCTGATGACCATTTAAATTTTGTCTTTATTTAAGTTCTGATTCTTTGTCAGCACTTATTCATCGAAATTATCTCGGTCATTTTTAACATGATTCATTTTCAGAATATTAATGTTACAGTGAAAAATAATTCAATCAGTGCTAACGGTTTAAATTTTGAATTAAAACTGTGTCTCTTGATAAATGGAACGGTTTTTCCTTGAAACAAGGCAACTGGGTAAGTAATCATTCCTGTTTTCTCGAGCCCAGTAACTATCCGTTATTACTGCATGTCTGACAGGTGTCCAACGGTAACATTTTTTTCAGAGTATAAGAACAACAGAGAGAAGATTTCTTTAATCTTTTATTTTCTTTATACTTTATCTCTCTTCTTACTTTTACTCTCTTTCTCATTCTTTCTCACGTTGGTTTTTCATACAGACATTATCTCAAACACCTAACAGGCATACTTGAATCTCAATATTTTTTCACATGGCACCAAAGGATTTAATCATTGATGGAGCAAAGTTTGTTCCAAACAACTATGCTGCAATTCTTGATCATGCTGAAGCTCCGTCTGAATTGCACTTTGTGCAAGATCTTCTTGCACATAGTGAGGTTGGGTACGCCTTAACTCAGCCTGACTTATTTTCAAGTCAACAAGTTCTGCGGTTCTGGAGGACTGGAGTTTTTGATGATGGTGGTAAACGAGGCACTCCCAGTATTATCTTCCAAGTGGGTGATTCATCCTATGTAGTCACTCTTGGTACAGTACGAAGAGCATTACATCTTCCAGAAGATTGTACCTTCTCTATACCAGAGGAATCAGAACTTCGGGGGTTAATGACTGATTTGGGATATGAAAAGAGTCTGACGAAACTTGGACAGTTGAAACGGGCTAATATCAGAAGAGAATGGAGTTTCTTCTTCGATTGCATCACCAAGTCTTTTGGCAACAAGTGTTCAAATTTTGATGCTATTCCCATTATGAGTCAGCACATCGGGTATGCAATTATCAATCAAACTCATTTTGATTTTGCAACTGCTTTAATTGGTTTTATTGGGGATAGGATGACAGAGGATCGAGATGTTGTTTATTTTGCTAGATTCTGTCAACTTATTTACACTTATTGTACTGATGAACCTCAGTTAGTCAGCACTCAAACCCCACCTTTTAAGGTTGCAAAAAGGTACTTTAACGACCTGATAAATGCTGACACAAAGAAATCAATGGTGAGACAATTACAGATTCCTCAGTCTGTGAAACAGATTCTGGTAAATACTGATCCTGCTACTTACAAATCTGTTTACTCAAATGTTCAACCAACTCACCATAACCAAAATCCATCAACCTCAGTACCTACCTCTCATTCTACTCAACCTACCCTCAGAACTTATCTCAAATCCTATCTCTCCACTTCACAGACTGCTCAACCTTCTTCTTCCGCACCTACTGTGAAGCGTACATCCTCTAAGCCAAAGAGAACAAAGACTGTTCCTCAAACACCTCAAAAGAGGAGGAGAATTACTTTGAGAGATGAATCAGATTCTGAGGATCAGATTCCTTCTTCAGAACCTGTGGTAAATGAAGCTGAGAAGGCAACTTCTCAGAAGGATTCTGCAATTGGGGGTTCTAGGCTTCTCAAGAGGCTTAGACGTATGACGGTTCCTGAAACTCCCAAGGAATCCAAATCAACAACGAAGTACAAGAAACAGAGGGCACAAAGGCCAGTTTCAGATGATGAGGAGGAAGCAGCTAAGGAAGGGGATCAGGAATCTCTGATCTCACAAGACAAGGAATTTGCTCCAGTCACTTCTTCTCCATCAACTCCATCTCAGGAACCTGTATCTGACAAGGCTAATTCACCTTCTGTGTCTCTTGTTGATCCAGGCACAAGTGCTGAAATTGATATTCAGAACCTGGTTGTGCCTGAAATACTTTTCTTAGAAGCTCCAACAACAAATCATCCTTCCACAACACCTGTTACTGATGCTGTTCAAACTCCTGAGTTATCACTAACACCTTCTCTGCATCAAGATGCTGATGATCAGATTTTAGGTGAGCATCAGGATATGGCTGTTGATCAGAACTTAGTATCAGATCAGCAATTAGAGGATGCTGAAGCCTCCATTGCTACTCACACTGTTGTCTTATCAGAAGATACTGATTCTCTAAGTTCTGATGCTGCAAATATTGGAGATACTGGTGAGGCTGCTACAACTGTAGATGCTGATGAAGCAGGTCCTTCAGGACATACTCCTCCACTGACTCTTCCTAAGTCTGAACTGGTAAAGGAGTTTGTTATCAGGGATGCACCAGTACCTTGGAGTGAAACTTCTGCAGGTCAGGAGTGGACTAAGGAATGGAACTCAGTTTCATGTGTTCCAAATGCTTTACATCTTGTTGAGCACTTGACTAAAGCTGATGAAATGTTACATTCTGATGATTTTAAAACCCAGCTTAGAGTCACTGCATTGAGTACTAAACATCTACAAGGTCTTCATTCCAACACTCATGCAGAGCTACACAAGATTCAGGAGAACTTTATCAAACAGGAACAAGTTTGGAAAATTGATAAGAAAAAGTTCTTCCAACCTACCATTGACAGGGTTGCTTATATTGAGAAAACTCAAGAGAAGCAACAAGCTCAGATTGATCAAATTCTGACAAATCAAGCTTCTCAGCAATCACAACTTACTGAAATCCAGACCTCAGTGGAATTACTTATCTCTCTTTTATTACCTGCTGATGCCAAAAAGGGGGAGAAGGTAATTAAGTCCAAATGCAAAACCAACAAGACACTGCAAGGAAAGGATGATGGAAAAGATGACCAAGGAAACTCTGGAATGGGTAGTGGTCATAGTCAAGGTAGAAGGTTTACATCAAGACAAGCTAGTCACAGAACAAGTTCTGATACTGGGAAAAGAATAAGTTCTGCTGCTGGTAAAAGGATAAGTTCTGATGAACTTCTAGATCTTGATGAGGAGATGTCAAGACAGTTATTTCTTCAAGAAAATCCAGGGATGGACTTGGAAAGTTTAAAGGAAGAAGAAGCCAGACTTAAATCAGAGAAAGTCACATCTAAATCTGAAGCTTCTGGTAAAAAGTTACTTCCAAAACCTAAAGGCATTGTGATCAAAGAAAGGATACATACTGAAGAAACTTTGGCTAGATCACAACCACAGATAGATCCAAGATCCAAGGGTAAAGAAAAGGTTGGTGAACCTATCAAGCCTTATGTACCTCCTGAGGAAGAAGAAATTACTGATGGAAAAGATGATCTTGCTCTGACTTCAAGAAAAGTTCTTAAAACAACCTCTGACATGGCTCAAGTTGTTCAGAGTCAAGAAATTGTAAGTTCTGATATTCAGAAGAAGCAAGTAACCTCTGACAGTGCTCAAGTTAACTTGATATCAGAAAATAGATCTAAAACACTCCTACCAGGATTCACTAAAGCAAAACAGACTCAATCTTTGAAGACTAATCCAAGTGGTTTTGAAGCAAGAGTAGTTACTGGAAAGGAAGCTAGAGATAAAACTGGATTGGGAAGTGCTGATGAAAGAAGAGTACACAACACTACCGATGATCTAACTTCCTTGAGTGAACCAGGTATTGGAGCAACTTCTGAGAGATTGAATCAACTAGAATCTGTACAGATGGTTTACCATACCTACTTGAAAGAATACATCATGTTGTATTTCATGACAGATGGTAGAGTTTATCATATAAGACAAAATGTCATTCCTTTGAAGTATTTTGAAGAATTGGAGCATGTACTTTTCTTACTTCAAGTGGATGACAGAATAACAGAGACTGCTGCAAACTACTTAAAAGAACAGATTCAGAGACAGAAAAGGCTTTATTCTGTTAAGTCTGACAGCAGATATGTTCCAAAGTACAGAGATCACAATGGGGATATTGTTGATATGAAGCCTAATACTGCACAGATCAGAACGTATCTTGGTATTAAGGGACTTGAATTCAATCTTGAATCTGACAAAGCTTATGTCATAAGACTAGACCAGGAGTTAAGGAAAGCAAAGATTAATGATCTCAGAGCTGCAATCTTTCAAACTGGTGAAGATACTGCAGAGCTTAAAGGTGTTAAAAGGAGAATGATTGATGAACTAAGATATGCTGAGAAATGTTTGTTGAAGAACTATCTCAGAACAACTCCTGACATCAGAGAGATCAGAAGATGATGAAGCCAAGTCGAAGATCTACAACTGCTTAAATTCTAATATTTATACAGACTGAAGTTGTTATCAGAAGTTGAAATTGGTAAAAACTTTAAGGTATATAAGTTGTAGTTATCTAGTCTAATTCTCATGCATTTGTACTTAATGTTTTTGACATCATCAAATATCTGTTTAACTTGTATATTTTGTTAATTTACAAGTTGGGGGAGATTGTTAGATATATTTGATAATGTCATGGCTAATATGTTTTATGTTTAGCTTTCAGATCTTGTGTGAACAGGATAGATCAGTACTTAACTGTTGATCAGTACTTATACTGGAAGTCAGGACTTAAGGATATCAGTACTTATATTATCAGGAGATAATCATCAGAAGATAGATATCAGAACTTAAGTGCTGAAGGATAATCAGATAAGGACAGTAGCTGATTAAAGGAAAGAAGATAGAGATAAAACATAAGAAGAGATATGCATGAAGAAGGAATTCCGTGAAGAATGGAATACTTGGAATAGAAGATATCTGATTGATATATTTTAGGAAGCAGAATTATATTCCATATCAATTAGCGATTATCTTGTAACTGTGTAGTATATAAACACAGGCATAGGGTTTACACTATAAGTGTTATCATTATCGAAGTTATTATTATATATAACCCTAGCAGCTCTCGTGATATTTGTTCATCACTGAGAGGTAACAGTTCCATATTGTAACAGAGTTTATTGTTTTAATAAAGTTTGTTTTCTGTTACTCAAGTTCTTTAAGTTCGATTTGAGTGTACTATACACTGTATTCACCCCTCTACAGTGTGTGTGTGACCTAACAAAATCATAAGTTTGAATGGAATGTGGAATGTGAAGAAAGCTTTCAAGAGTTAAAGCAGAAATTGGTTACCACGCCAGTATTAGTACTACCCGACGACAAAGGAGATTTTGTGATATATAGCAACGCTTTGCATAAAGGAATAGGTTATGTGCTAATACAACATAATAAGGTGATTTCATATGCATCACGATAGCTTAAACCTCATGAATTGAAATACCCAACCCATGATCTGGAATTCGCAGCCATAGTGTTCACACTCAAGATATGGAGACATTACCTGTAGGGGAGAAGTGTGAAATCTACACGAATCATAAAAGCCTGAAGTATATATTCACCTAGAAGGAACTCAACATGAGACAACGGAGATGGTTGGAGCTAATAAAAGATTATGACTGTTTGATACATTACCATCCAGGAAAGGCAAAAGTAGTCGCTGATGCCTTGAGTAGGAAAGAAAAGTTGAATAAGATAACCATGTCAAGGGAGTTATCTGAGGAGATTGAAATATTTGAGTTAGAACTCTGTATTTACGGGACGTCGGAAGAGTTTTGTCACGGCATGACTTTTCAGCCAGAACTATTGCAGAAATAAAGAAATGCCAAGAAGAAGTGATGAGTCGAGAGAATAATCAACTGACGGGGGAAGATATATGTACGAAGAAGGATGAGCAAGGTATATTAATATTTGCATCAAGGATTTGGATCCCTCAAGCGATTGAATTGAAGAACGAGATACTACAGGAAGCACAAAACTCGAAATTTTTGATTCACCTGGGGAGCACAAAGATGTATCAAGATTTGAGAAAGAAATTTTGGTGGTCAAACAGGAAAAGAGAAATTGCAGAATGCGTCTCCAAGTGTTACACTTGTCAAAGAGTAAAAGCGGAACATCAAAGACCGAGTAGATTGATTCAGCCATTGAAGATTCCTGAGTGGTAATGGGAAAATATCGCCATAGACTTCATAGTAAGTTTGCCTCGAACAACTGGACACGACGCCATATGGGTTATAGTTGATCGCCTTACGAAATCGACACATTTATTACCCATCAACGAGAAGACTTTATTGGATAGGTAGGTTCATATGTACGTGCACGAAATTGTGTTACGACACAACGTATCGGTATCGATAGTTTCAGATCGGGATCCACGATTCAATTTGAGATTTTGGAGACAGTTTCAGGAAAGTTTGGGCACAAAGCTAAATATGAGCACCGCATATCATCCTCAGACGGATGGTCAGAGTGAGCGAACTATAAAAACAATTGAAGGCATGTTACGCAGCTATGCAATCGAACTCGCTGGAAGTTGGGATGATCAATTACCACTCATAGAGTTCTCGCACAATAAGAGTTACCACTCCAGCATCGGAATGCCTCTATATGAAGCCTTATACGGAAGAAAGTGCATATCTCTAACAAATTGGGACGAGGTAGGAGAAGGAAAAGTTCTCGGCCCTGAATTAGTTCAGCAAATGAAGGAAACAGTCCCCTTAATTCGGAAGAGACTAAATACTGCTCAAGACAGACAAAGGAAGTACGCTGATGCTGCCCGAAATGATGTGAGTTTCCAAGTGGGTGAAGTTGTATTGCTGAAAGAGTCACCATTGAAGGGTTTGACTCAATTTGGGAAAAAAGGGAAATTGGCACAGCTTTATATTGGTCCTTTTGACATTCTAAATCAAGTAGGAAAAGTAGCCTATGAGTTGGCTCTACAGCCTCAATATCAGCATGTTCATAATGCATTCAACGTGTCTTTGCTCAAAAAGGATAATCCGGATGTCAATCATGTGATAGAGTATGAGCCGTTCGAAATTCAGAAAGATTTGTCTTACGTGGAGCAACCTGTCAAGATACTCGACTGGCAATAGAGGAGTCTTAGAAATTAGTCAGTAAAAATTGTAAAAGTGCTTTGGAGGAATCCCAGGGTCGAAGAATCGACATGGGAGCTAGAGTCTGATATGCGTAATCGGTATCCTCACTTATTTTCCTAGATTCTGAGGACATAATCCTTTAAGGGGGAGAGGATGTTACAACCGGTATATTCTTAGTTAAATTATGTGTATATATGTTTATATATATCAAAAGCGAGTCAATTATGTGCTTGTATGAGTCATAAGGGTCATATTTTATGAGTTGTAAATTAAATATTTATTTGGAAAATTTTGAGAAACGAAATGCCTTTATTTGAGTAATTTGTGATATATATTAAAGATAATAGTTTATGAAAATTCTTTATATAAAAACTTGTTTCCTTTAAATTTTTGAAAGTGATCTCAAAAAGTTTCTAAAATCCTAACTATTTTATGGTACGACTTTTGTGATTTATAGATTTATATTTTTATTTATATAATTCTTTCTCTAAAATGATATTTGATTAATTAGATTAATGATTTTCAATTTACTTGATAACCTTGAATGCAAAAATCCACTCAATTGAAGGGAGGGGTATTGTTGTCAAATCTGACCCCACTAACTTAACTTTGGCTAGTCAATTCCTAAGTTGTCCTTGCATGCAAACATTGTTAGTTCTAGAAGAGGGATAAAAAGGTAAATACTTATTCCACTATCATCAAAACCACCACCATGTCATCACCTTATGTCATTTCACCACTTACACACACCATCTCACCCTCCTCCCTCCTCTTTTCTCTCTCTCGTCCGAAGCCAAGCCCACCCTTATTCATTTTCTTTCATTTTTCTTCAAAAATTCTTGCAAGAAATCATCCTCTAAGCTTTGATCACTCGTTTAGTAAGTTAAATATTAAGTGCACTACTTGGTTTAAGCTTGCATGTTGAGTTTTGAGTGAGCCTAATGTTGAAAACCTTGATTCTTAAGAGTTAAGGTTCAAAACAAAGGCAAAACATCAAGAGTGGAAATGATTAATGGTTGAGGGACTTCCTTTCCATTTTGTATGATCATTTCACTCCTTTCCATTCATAAATGACTCTTTAAGAGCCGAATGGAGTAGAGTTTTGTGTTCTTTATTTGTGATTAAATGCTATGTGAAGAAGTCTTGATTGCATGTTGCTATAAAGCTAAACTTTTAATGGATCATGACCTTTAAAACCCTTGCATGTCATGAAATACTTGGGATATTGAACGTTAAATGATTGCATGTTGAATTTACAGTCAAAATCTTAGAGTACTAGGAGTGCATATTGTTATAGATATTCGTTTTGTGCATGAGTACTCGAAAATGTGATTTAAGTGTTAGTCTTGCTACTTTGTTTGTATAATTTGCTCATGGTGCATTAGGGTATGAATGATCTCCACCATGTGTTAGTGGGTTAGATGAGAGTATTAGGATAGTAATTATGCTTGGTTAAATATTGGGTTCATGGTTTATAAATGGGAGTTAAGGTGGAGGGTAGTATAAGGTTTGTCTTTTTCCAGAATTTTTGCACTAGTTTGTAGGAGAGTTTTGATTGGGCATTCGTTGGGCATCTGGAGGCCCAAGCCACCAAAAGTTAGGAATTAACCTATAATTGATCCCAAAAGCTTTAAAGGTAAGAAAACTAACTCATTTAGTTAGGTGCACAAGTCGAATCATGGCTTTTGGTCAGAACAGAGACAGTTTGAGTGATGAGCACTTTTAAGCTTAGAAAGTGATGTCATTGGTAGACCCTCATTAGGCCTTGCTTAGCATTGATAATAGGGAGTTTTTGGGAGGGTTTTTCAAACCATAGTTCGAAGGTTTAGAGTTGAAACCAAGAGTATAAAGTGAGTTCAAATCAGGGCAGTTTGAGTGTTAATAGGACATGGGAGAGTTATCTTTGAGAATAGGCCCAAGGAGGCCTAGGTTGAGCCTTGATGTCATTTCATGTGCAAAAGTTAGATTTAGGACCTGAGATTCCACTGTAGTAATTTGAGCGTCAAGCCTTGAGTGGAAAGGGGATCATTGTCACTTAGTACCATTCGGTGTCACGTAATAGTTGCACTTAGGAACACATTGTCCTTGCACTTAGATTTTGCATTTTTAGAGATGAGGCCTGAGTTGAACCTTTGAGTCTAATTGTTATTAAGAGGTCAGAAGAAGTTTAGGCCATAGGTGTGGCTAATTGAAATGGATTTTGGATAGAAAGGCACTTCAAAATTTGGAGAGCTAGTTGGGTTGCACTAGATTAGTTAGCACTTCGAGTCAATTGTGTTGGTTGAGTGAGATCATTCAATACTCAATAGTGCACCATTATATCAATGTTGTATATTATATGATTAAATGTGTTATGTGATCCTAAATGATTATTTGAGCATAATAAGTGATTAGTAAAGAGTCGAATGTGTAATTAGGCCTCAGTGCTGATATGATTTGAAAACTTTAACTAGGATGGAGTTTTTGTGAGAGTGTGCCTTGATGAGGTCTAATACTTTGTGTAGGCTCAGGAGAAGATAGTAAACTTGCCGTCAAAGTTGAGTAGTGCTCCCGGTTGCTTCCACGATGAAGACGAGAGTTAGGCTAGCCTTCTTAAGGCAAGTATTTCCCCTTGTCAATTTTATTTTTGTACAAGTGTTTTGCCCTCATCGTTCTAGTGATGTTTTCTTTAAGACATAATATTACAAGTGTACCGAACCACTCTTTTGAATCATGATAGCATGCTCGTATAATGCTCATTAATATTGTTGTCACCATGATATATCGTTACAAATATTTTGATTTTAGATTGAGATTTATTGCTTTGTGTTTGATTTCTAGTTTACTTTTATTCCGCACTTCTTGCAAAATCAGACACTGTTTTATATTTAGTAAGAACAATTTTAAAATCAGAAAAAGAATCCAAAATCACATTCGACCCCCCCTTCTGTAATTCTTATTTTATTGTTTGGGGAATAACATCTTCAGATTAGAAGATCAGCTAAAAATTTTAAGAAGTGAAACTCTCATGGAGATGCAAGAAATGCTGGATCAGACAATGAAGATGAATCTGAATTCTACAGGAAACTTCAACAACAGATTGAAGAAAACAATGAAAAATTGGGAAAGAAGTTTGGGCAGTCAAGGAAATAAGTTAAGTTTGCTCAGTCTAGAGGAGCACCTTAAAATGGCTTGTGAGATTCTCTATAAACCTTCCTCTGTATAATTTTCAATAAACTGCAGCATTTGCTAATTTTATCTACCATTAATCAGTCCATATTCATAAGGTGTTTTGTTATCATCAAGTTTCTCTTAATTTATGCCTACAATTCGAATAGACATAATTGGGGGAGATTGTTAGGAATATGTCATAGGCATGATGATAAGTTCACCAAAATACCTCAGTAGATTTAATTCGGTGATTTTGTAGCTCTCGATGAATGATCACTTTAACATTCATTGAGAGAGTAGCTTATGTTTAATAAGTCTTGTAACAAATTTCTACATTCTACAATACCTTAAAGATCTAGAAGTTGTAGGATACTCAAAGTCATGTTGACTGCTAGTTTGATATGCAAAATAGGTTGGCTAATTGTAAATATTAGATGTCTTGTAATTTTGCATAAGTGAAATAGAGTTAACTGCTATGGAAGACTTTCAACGGATGATTCTACAAAGTTTCGACGGATGACCCAAGTCACATTCAACGGATGATCCAACTCAGTTTCAACGGATGATCCAATGAAGTTTCACGGATGTTTAATTTCAAATTACAGTCGATAGTGACTTGACAGTCACATACGTTGATTCGATGCAAATGGAATGTGGCAGCCTATTTACAGGTTTTAGAGAACAAAGAAGCATTTCCATTTCCATGCTAACTTGAAGATAGTCAAGATGCTAGATAGAGAAATAAAGAAGCATGTAATTAGACTAAGAAACTTTTGTCTTATTAGTTTGTCTTTCTACCATGTAACTTGGTGATATATAAACAAGAGTAGCAAGTAGAAAATTAATCAAGCAAGTAAGCAATCAACTAGAAAAATAGATAAAGCTGTATATGTGAAGAATTTCTCTGTTCTTTGTAAGTTCTACTTGTAAGCAGCTGTGTGCAAACCTTGTATCACCCAGTTCGCAATTTTATATATATCTCTGGTGGAAAAGTTCAATCTACCAGAAAGTTTTTAAATACTTGTGTTTAATTACTTTGTGTATCATTTTCTTCAATATTTTCATTCCGCACTTTAGCTAAATCAAACACAGTTATATATTTAAGATATAACAGTTCTTAAAATCGAAAAGAAAACCAGAATTACATTCAACCCCCTTCTTTAATTCTTTGTTAGTTTTTTTGTAATAACTTGCAGCTGGCAGTTGGTGTGCTTCATATTCTTGGATGAGAAATCAGCCATTGGACTATGGATTGTCTTATTCAAAATTCCCTTCTACTGTGATAATCAAAGTGCAATTTCTATGATAGGTAATCCAGTTCAACACTCACTCACAAAACATATCAGTATCAGATATCATTTTATCAGGGGAGCATGTCATGGAAGGAACAATTAAGCTTCACTTTGTTCCAACTGATCAACAAGTAGCTGATATCTTCACCAAGCCATTACCAGAAGCAACCTTTGGAAAGTTAATACATGATCTTGGAATGATCAGCTATGAGAAGAAATGATTTGTCAGATCCTGACTGTATCAGTCAAATCCTGACACATCAAATCCTGACACACTAAGTCAATTCCTGACGAGGTATGTCAAATCCTGACGTGTCAAATCCTGACATGTCAAATCCTGATGAGGTAATCAAATTCTGATAATGTCAAATACTGACTTTGAGTAATAATTTTTCCTTATTATTACTTGATTTAATTAAGTATCTTTAAGAGTGATTTTTGTGCATAATTATAGAGAATTTTGTAATTTGGATCAATGTGGAAGGTTAATTACTAGTTATTAGGTGCAATAACACATATATGCTCCTTAAAAGTAATTCATTATTAACTAGAATTGCACATTATCCGTTCCACTAATAAAGCTATCCAATTAAAACATGCCATGTGTATTATTCTCTTACTGTCTTTTACTGATACCATCCGTAACTGATAAACGATTCACATTCATTTTTCACAATAATACACACAATTGTTCATCTTCTCCTTTATCTCTAAATTTTCAAATTGCCACCACTAATTCTGTATCCACTTTTCTGCCACCAAGTATATGTTTAATCATAAGACCATTGCGGTAACCAATTTTAAAGCTCCATTGCATAATATTGATATTCCCCATGATTTTAAGATGATTCAAGATTATCTAGCTCAAAGTGAAATTGGTTATGCTTTAACCGTTCTTTCTAGAGTTTGGTTTAAGCAGGTCATGCAAATTTGGGATAATTCTACTGTTGATGCCGAAAGAGGAGTGATTTTGGGTCACTTATGATAACAAAGAGTATGAAAACCAATGCCACTATGATTGAGAAGGCATTGAAGCTGCTGCATTGGATGGAAGGACACCAGTTGTGACTCCAACTGCCACTTTATTTGAATGGGTAAGAGAAATTATCCATAGCACTGAATTTACCAAGGCCAGGGAGCTATTCAAGACAAAGCTCATAAACAAATTAAATTTTTACTTTGACTTTATTAGAAGAGCATATCTCAATAAGGTATATCACTTTGATGCTCTACTTTTATCTTCATACAGTTAG